>NC_138555.1:65317222-65504222 GCF_964273705.1 Natrix helvetica | reverse complement strand
TCTGAGTGAAGCCAAGAAGAGGGAAGAGGCAGAGTGGCTGGAAGTGTGTACATGTGCACAGTCTGTGAGTCTTAAAAAAGTCTGAGTGAATCCAGGAAGAGGGAAGAGGCAGAGGGGCTGGAAGTGTGTACATGTGCACAGACTGTGAGTCTTAAAAAAGTGTGAGTGAATCCAGGAAGAGGGAAGAGGTAGAGGGGCTGGAAGTGTGTGCGTTTCCAAAGACTGTGTGTTTTAAAAACGTATGAGTGAATCCAGGAAGAGAGAAGTGGCAGAGTGGCTGGAAGTGTGTGCGTGTGTACAGGCTGTAAAGTTTGAAAAACGTCTGAGTGAATCCAGGAAGAGAGAAGTGGCAGAGTGGCTGGAAGTGTGTATGTGTGCACAGACTGTGAGTCTTAAAAAAGTGTGAGTGTATCCAGGAAGAGGGAAGTGGCAGAGTGGCTGGAAGTGTGTGCGTGTGTACAGGCTCTAAAGTATGAAAAACGTCTGAGTGAATCCAGCAAGAGGGAAGAGACAGAGGGGCTGGACGTGTGGGTGCTGTGCACAGGCTGTGAGTATTAAAAACGTCTGAGTGAATCCAAGAAGAGGGAAGAGGCAGAGTGGTTGGAAGTGTGTGCGTCTGTACAGGCTGTAAAGTTTTAAAAACGTTTGAGTGAATCCAGGAAGAGGGGAGAAGCAGAGGGGCTGGAAGTGTGTGAGTGTGCACAGTCTGTGAGTTTTAAAAACGTCTGAGTGAATCCAGGAAGAGAGAAGTGGCAGAGTGGCTGGAAGTGTGTATGTGTGCACAGACTGTGAGTCTTAAAAAGTGTGAGTGTATCCAGGAAGAGGGAAGTGGCAGAGTGGCTGGAAGTGTGTGCGTGTGTACAGGCTGTAAAGTTTGAAAAACGTCTGAGTGAATCCAGGAAGAGAGAAGTGGCAGAGTGGCTGGAAGTGTGTATGTGTGCACAGACTGTGAGTCTTAAAAAAGTGTGAGTGTATCCAGGAAGAGGGAAGTGGCAGAGTGGCTGGAAGTGTGTGCGTGTGTACAGGCTCTAAAGTTTGAAAAACGTCTGAGTGAATCCAGCAAGAGGGAAGAGACAAAGGGGCTGGACGTGTGGGTGCTGTGCACAGGCTGTGAGTATTAAAAACGTCTGAGTGAATCCAAGAAGAGGGAAGAGGCAGAGTGGTTGGAAGTGTGTGCGTCTGTACAGGCTGTAAAGTTTTAAAAACGTTTGAGTGAATCCAGGAAGAGGGGAGAAGCAGAGGGGCTGGAAGTGTGTGCTTGTGCACAGTCTGTGAGTCTTATAAAAGTCTGAGTGAATCCAGGAAGAGGGAAGAGGCAGAGGGGCTGGACGTGTGTACGTGTGCACAGTCTGTGAGTCTTAAAAAAGTGTGAGTGAATCCAGGAAGAGGGAAGAGTCAGAGGGGGTGGAAGCGTGTGTGTTTGCAAAGACTGTGAGTTTTAAAAACATCTGAGTGAATCCAGGAAGAGGGAAGAGGCAGAGGGGCTGGAAGTGTGTACGTGTGCACAGTCTGTGAGTCTTAAAAAAGTGTGAGTGAATCCAGGAAGAGGGAAGAGGCAGAGGGGCTGGAAGTGTGTACATGTGCACAGACTGTGAGTCTTAAAAAAGTGTGAGTGAATCCAGGAAGAGGGAAGAGGCAGAGGGGCTGGAAGTGTGTACATGTGCACAGACTGTGAGTCTTAAAAAAGTGTGAGTGAATCCAGGAAGAGGGAAGAGGTAGAGGGGCTGGAAGTGTGTGCGTTTCCAAAGACTGTGTGTTTTAAAAACGTATGAGTGAATCCAGGAAGAGAGAAGTGGCAGAGTGGCTGGAAGTGTGTGCGTGTGTACAGGCTGTAAAGTTTGAAAAACGTCTGAGTGAATCCAGGAAGAGAGAAGTGGCAGAGTGGCTGGAAGTGCGTATGTGTGCACAGACTGTGAGTCTTAAAAAAGTGTGAGTGTATTCAGGAAGAGGGAAGTGGCAGAGTGGCTGGAAGTGTGTCCGTGTGTACAGGCTGTAAAGTTTTTAAAATGTTTGAGTGAATCCAGGAAGAGGGGAGAAGCAGAGGGGCTGGAAGTGTGTGCGTGTGCACAGTCTGTGAGTTTTAAAAACGTCTGAGTGAATCCAGGAAGAGGGGGGAGAGAGAGGGGCTGGAAGTGTGTGTGTGTGCACAGTCTGTGAGTTTTAAAAACGTCTGAGTGAATCGAGGAAGAGGGGAGAGGAGCTGGAAGAGTGTGCGTGTGCACATTCTGTGAGTTTTAAAAACGTCTCATTGAATCAAGGAAGAGGGGAGAGGCAGAGGGGCTGGAAGTGTGTGCTTGTGCACAGTCTGTGAGTCTTATAAAAGTCTGAGTGAATCCAGGAAGAGGGAAGAGGCAGAGGGGCTGGACGTGTGTACGTGTGCACAGTCTGTGAGTCTTAAAAAAGTGTGAGTGAATCCAGGAAGAGGGAAGAGTCAGAGGGGGAGGAAGCGTGTGTGTTTGCAAAGACTGTGAGTTTTAAAAACATCTGAGTGAATCCAGGAAGAGGGAAGAGGCAGAGGGGCTGGAAGTGTGTACGTGTGCACAGTCTGTGAGTCTTAAAAAAGTGTGAGTGAATCCAGGAAGAGGGAAAAGGCAGAGTGGCTGGAAGTGTGTTCGTGTGTAGACGCTGTAAAGTTTGAAAAATGTCTGAGTGAATCCAGGAAGAGAGATGTGGCAGAGTGGCTGGAAGTTTGTCCGTGTGTACAGGCTGTAACGTTTGAAAAACGTCTGAGTGAATCCAGGAAGAGGGAAGAGACAGAGGGGCTGGACGTGTGGGTGCTGTGCACAGGCTGTGAGTATTAAAAACGTCTGAGGGAATCCAGGAAGAGGGAAGAGACAGAGGGGCTGGACGTGTGGGTGCTGTGCACAGGCTGTGAGTATTAAAAACGTCTGAGTGAATCCAGGAAGAGTGAAGAGGTAGAGGGGCTGGAAGTGTGTACGTGTGCACAGTCTGTGAGTTTTAAAAACGTCTGATTGAATCCAGGAAGAAAGAGGTGGCAGAGTGGCTGGAAGTGTGTGCGTGTGTACAGGCTGTAAAGTTTGAAAAACATCTGAGTGAATCCAGGAAGAGGGAAGAGACAGAGGGGCTGGACGTGTGGGTGCTGTGCACAGGCTGTGAGTATTAAAAACGTCTGAGTGAAGCCAAGAAGAGGGAAGAGGCAGAGTGGCTGGAAGTGTGTACATGTGCACAGTCTGTGAGTCTTAAAAAAGTCTGAGTGAATCCAGGAAGAGGGAAGAGGCAGAGGGGCTGGAAGTGTGTACATGTGCACAGACTGTGAGTCTTAAAAAAGTGTGAGTGAATCCAGGAAGAGGGAAGAGGTAGAGGGGCTGGAAGTGTGTGCGTTTCCAAAGACTGTGTGTTTTAAAAACGTATGAGTGAATCCAGGAAGAGAGAAGTGGCAGAGTGGCTGGAAGTGTGTGCGTGTGTACAGGCTGTAAAGTTTGAAAAACGTCTGAGTGAATCCAGGAAGAGAGAAGTGGCAGAGTGGCTGGAAGTGTGTATGTGTGCACAGACTGTGAGTCTTAAAAAAGTGTGAGTGTATCCAGGAAGAGGGAAGTGGCAGAGTGGCTGGAAGTGTGTGCGTGTGTACAGGCTCTAAAGTATGAAAAACGTCTGAGTGAATCCAGCAAGAGGGAAGAGACAGAGGGGCTGGACGTGTGGGTGCTGTGCACAGGCTGTGAGTATTAAAAACGTCTGAGTGAATCCAAGAAGAGGGAAGAGGCAGAGTGGTTGGAAGTGTGTGCGTCTGTACAGGCTGTAAAGTTTTAAAAACGTTTGAGTGAATCCAGGAAGAGGGGAGAAGCAGAGGGGCTGGAAGTGTGTGAGTGTGCACAGTCTGTGAGTTTTAAAAACGTCTGAGTGAATCCAGGAAGAGAGAAGTGGCAGAGTGGCTGGAAGTGTGTATGTGTGCACAGACTGTGAGTCTTAAAAAGTGTGAGTGTATCCAGGAAGAGGGAAGTGGCAGAGTGGCTGGAAGTGTGTGCGTGTGTACAGGCTGTAAAGTTTGAAAAACGTCTGAGTGAATCCAGGAAGAGAGAAGTGGCAGAGTGGCTGGAAGTGTGTATGTGTGCACAGACTGTGAGTCTTAAAAAAGTGTGAGTGTATCCAGGAAGAGGGAAGTGGCAGAGTGGCTGGAAGTGTGTGCGTGTGTACAGGCTCTAAAGTTTGAAAAACGTCTGAGTGAATCCAGCAAGAGGGAAGAGACAAAGGGGCTGGACGTGTGGGTGCTGTGCACAGGCTGTGAGTATTAAAAACGTCTGAGTGAATCCAAGAAGAGGGAAGAGGCAGAGTGGTTGGAAGTGTGTGCGTCTGTACAGGCTGTAAAGTTTTAAAAACGTTTGAGTGAATCCAGGAAGAGGGGAGAAGCAGAGGGGCTGGAAGTGTGTGCGTGTGCACAGTCTGTGAGTTTTAAAAACGTCTGAGTGAATCCAGGAAGAGGGGGGAGAGAGAGGGGCTGGAAGTGTGTGTCCGTGCACAGTCTGTGAGTTTTAAAAACGTCTGAGTGAATCGAGGAAGAGGGGAGAGGAGCTGGAAGAGTGTGCGTGTGCACATTCTGTGAGTTTTAAAAACGTCTCATTGAATCAAGGAAGAGGGGAGAGGCAGAGGGGCTGGAAGTGTGTGCTTGTGCACAGTCTGTGAGTCTTATAAAAGTCTGAGTGAATCCAGGAAGAGGGAAGAGGCAGAGGGGCTGGACGTGTGTACGTGTGCACAGTCTGTGAGTCTTAAAAAAGTGTGAGTGAATCCAGGAAGAGGGAAGAGTCAGAGGGGGAGGAAGCGTGTGTGTTTGCAAAGACTGTGAGTTTTAAAAACATCTGAGTGAATCCAGGAAGAGGGAAGAGGCAGAGGGGCTGGAAGTGTGTACGTGTGCACAGTCTGTGAGTCTTAAAAAAGTGTGAGTGAATCCAGGAAGAGGGAAAAGGCAGAGTGGCTGGAAGTGTGTTCGTGTGTACACGCTGTAAAGTTTGAAAAATGTCTGACTGAATCCAGGAAGAGAGATGTGGCAGAGTGGCTGGAAGTTTGTCCGTGTGTACAGGCTGTAACGTTTGAAAAACGTCTGAGTGAATCCAGGAAGAGGGAAGAGACAGAGGGGCTGGACGTGTGGGTGCTGTGCACAGGCTGTGAGTATTAAAAATGTCTGAGTGAATCCAGGAAGAGTGAAGAGGCAGAGTGGCTGGAAGTGTGTACATGTGCACAGTCTGTGAGTCTTAAAAAAGTCTGAGTGAATCCAGGAAGAGGGAAGAGGCAGAGGGGCTGGAAGTGTGTACATGTGCACAGACTGTGAGTCTTAAAAAAGTGTGAGTGAATCCAGGAAGAGGGAAGAGGTAGAGGGGCTGGAAGTCTGTGCGTTTCCAAAGACTGTGTGTTTTAAAAACGTATGAGTGAATCCAGGAAGAGAGAAGTGGCAGAGTGGCTGGAAGTGTGCGCGTGTGTACAGGCTGTAAAGTTTGAAAAACGTCTGAGTGAATCCAGGAAGAGAGAAGTGGCAGAGTGGCTGGAAGTGTGTATGTGTGCACAGACTGTGAGTCTTAAAAAAGTGTGAGTGTATCCAGGAAGAGGGAAGTGGCAGAGTGGCTGGAAGTGTGTGCGTGTGTACAGGCTCTAAAGTTTGAAAAACGTCTGAGTGAATCCAGGAAGAGGGAAGAGACAGAGGGGCTGGACGTGTGGGTGCTGTGCACAGGCTGTGAGTTTTAAAAACTTCTGAGTGAATCCAGGAAGAGAGAAGTGGCAGAGAGGCTGGAAGTGTGTATGTGTGTACAGGCTGTAAAGTTTGAAAAACGTCTGAGTGAATCCAAGAAGAGAGAAGTGGCAGAGTGGCTGGAAGTTTGTCCTTGTGTACAGGCTGTAAAGTTTGAAAAACGTCTGAGTGAATCCAGGAAGAGAGAAGAGACAGAGGGGCTGGAAGTGTGTACATGTGCACAGTCTGTGAGTTTTAAAAACGTCTGAGTGAATCCAGGAAGAGAGAAGTGGCAGCGTGGCTGGAAGTATGTACGTGTGTACAGGCTGTAAAGTTTGAAAAACGTCTGAGTGAATCCAGGAAGAGGGAAGAGACAGAGGGGCTGGACGTGTGGGTGCTGTGCACAGGTTGTGAGTATTAAAAACGTCTGAGTGAATCCAAGAAGAGGGAAGAGGCTGAGTGGTTGGAAGTGTGTGCGTGTGTACAGGCTATAAAGTTTTAAAAACGTTTGAGTGAATCCAGAAAGAGGGAAGAGACAGAGGAGCTGGACGTGTGGGTGCTGTGCACAGGTTGTGAGTTTTAAAAACGTCTGAGTGAATCCAGGAAGAGGGAAGAGGCAGAGTGGTTGGAAGTGTGTGCGTGTGTACAGCCTGTAAAATTTTAAAAACGTTTGAGTGAATCCAGGAAGAGGGGAGAAGCAGAGGGGCTGGAAGTGTGTCCGTGTGCACAGTCTGTGAGTTTTAAAAACGTCTGAGTGAATCCAGGAAGAGGGGGGAGAGAGAGGGGCTGGAACTGTGTGCGTGTGCACATTCTGTGAGTTTTAAAAACGTCTCATTGAATCAAGGAAGAGGGGAGAGGCAGAGGGGCTGGAAGTGTGTGCTTGTGCACAGTCTGTTAGTTTTAAAAACGTCTGAGTGAATCCAGGAAGAGTGAAGAGGCAGAGTGGCTGGAAGTGTGTACGTGTGCACAGTCTGTGAGTCTTATAAAAGTGTGAGTGAATACAGGAAGAGGGAAGAGGCAGAGGGGCTGGAAGCGTGTGCGTTTGCAAAGACTGTGAGTTTTAAAAACATCTGAGTGAATCCAGGAAGAGAGAAGTGGCAGAGGGGCTGGAAGTGTGTGCGTGTGTACAGGCTGTAAAGTTTGAAAAACGTCTGAGTGAATCCAAGAAGAGAGAAGTGGCAGAGTGGCTGGAAGTTTGTCCTTGTGTACACGCTGTAAAGTTTGAAAAACGTCTGAGTGAATCCAGGAAGAGGGAAGAGACAGAGGGGCTGGACGTGTGGGTGCTGTGCACAGGCTGTGAGTATTAAAAACGTCTGAGTGAATCCAGGAAGAGGGAAGAGACAGAGGGGCTGGACGTGTGGGTGCTGTGCACAGGCTGTGAGTATTAAAAACGTCTGAGTGAATCCAGGAAGAGTGAAGAGGTAGAGGGGCTGGAAGTGTGTACGTGTGCACAGTCTGTGAGTTTTAAAAACGTCTGATTGAATCCAGGAAGAAAGAGGTGGCAGAGTGGCTGGAAGTGTGTGCGTGTGTACAGGCTGTAAAGTTTGAAAAACATCTGAGTGAATCCAGGAAGAGGGAAGAGACAGAGGGGCTGGACGTGTGGGTGCTGTGCACAGGCTGTGAGTATTAAAAACGTCTGAGTGAATCCAAGAAGAGGGAAGAGGCAGAGTGGTTGGAAGTGTGTGCGTGTGTACAGGCTATAAATTTTTAAAAACGTTTGAGTGAATCCAGAAAGAGGGAAGAGACAGAGGAGCTGGACGTTTGGGTGCTGTGCACAGGTTGTGAAACGTCTGAGTGAATCCAGGAAGAGGGAAGAGGCAGAGTGGTTGGAAGTGTGTGCGTGTGTACAGCCTGTAAAATTTTAAAAACGTTTGAGTGAATCCAGGAAGAGGGGAGAAGCAGAGGGGCTGGAAGTATGTCCGTGTGCACAGTCTGTGAGTTTTAAAAACGTCTTAGTGAATCCAGGAAGAGGGGGGAGAGAGAGGGGCTGGAAGTGTGTGCGTGTGCACATTCTGTGAGTTTTAAAAACGTCTCATTGATTCAAGGAAGAGGGGAGAGGCAGAGGGGATGGAAGTGTGTGCTTGTGCACAGTCTGTTAGTTTTAAAAACGTCTGAGTGAATTCAGGAAGGGGGAAGAGGCAGAGGGGCTGGAAGTGTGTACGTGTGCACAGTCTGTGAGTCTTAAAAAACTGTGAGTGAATAGAGGAAGAGGGAAGAGGCAGAGGGGCTGGAAGCGTGTGCGTTTGCAAAGACTGTGAGTTTTAAAAACATCTGAGTGAATCCAGGAAGAGAGAAGTGGCAGAGTGGCTGGAAGTGTGTTCGTGTGTACACGCTGTAAAGTTTGAAAAACGTCTGAGTGAATCCAGGAAGAGGGAAGAGACAGAGGGGCTGGACGTGTGGGTGCTGTGCACAGGCTGTGAGTATTAAAAACGTCTGAGTGAATCCAGGAAGAGGGAAGAGACAGAGGGGCTGGACGTGTGGGTGCTGTGCACAGGCTGTGAGTCTTAAAAACGTCTGAGGGAATCCAGGAAGAGGGAAGAGACAGAGGGGCTGGACGTGTGGGTGCTGTGCACAGGCTCTGAGTATTAAAAACGTCTGAGTGAATCCAGGAAGAGTGAAGAGGTAGAGGGGCTGGAAGTGTGTACGTGTGCACAGTCTGTGAGTTTTAAAAACGTCTGATTGAATCCAGGAAGAAAGAGGTGGCAGAGGGGCTGGAAGTGTGTGCGTGTGTACAGGCTGTAAAGTTTGAAAAACATCTGAGTGAATCCAGGAAGAGGGAAGAGACAGAGGGGCTGGACGTGTGGGTGCTGTGCACAGGCTGTGAGTATTAAAAACGTCTGAGTGAATCCAAGAAGAGGGAAGAGGCAGAGTGGTTGGAAGTGTGTGCGTGTGTACAGGCTGTAAAGTTTTTAAAATGTTTGAGTGAATCCAGGAAGAGGGGAGAAGCAGAGGGGCTGGAAGTGTGTGCGTGTGCACAGTCTGTGAGTTTTAAAAACGTCTGAGTGAATCCAGGAAGAGGGGGGAGAGAGAGGGGCTGGAAGTGTGTGTGTGTGCACAGTCTGTGAGTTTTAAAAACGTCTGAGTGAATCGAGGAAGAGGGGAGAGGAGCTGGAAGAGTGTGCGTGTGCACATTCTGTGAGTTTTAAAAACGTCTCATTGAATCAAGGAAGAGGGGAGAGGCAGAGGGGCTGGAAGTGTGTGCTTGTGCACAGTCTGTGAGTCTTATAAACGTCTGAGTGAATCCAGGAAGAGGGAAGAGGCAGAGGGGCTGGACGTGTGTACGTGTGCACAGTCTGTGAGTCTTAAAAAAGTGTGAGTGAATCCAGGAAGAGGGAAGAGTCAGAGGGGGTGGAAGCGTGTGTGTTTGCAAAGACTGTGAGTTTTAAAAACATCTGAGTGAATCCAGGAAGAGGGAAGAGGCAGAGGGGCTGGAAGTGTGTACGTGTGCACAGTCTGTGAGTCTTAAAAAAGTGTGAGTGAATCCAGGAAGAGGGAAGAGGCAGAGGGGCTGGAAGTGTGTACATGTGCACAGACTGTGAGTCTTAAAAAAGTGTGAGTGAATCCAGGAAGAGGGAAGAGGCAGAGGGGCTGGAAGTGTGTACATGTGCACAGACTGTGAGTCTTAAAAAAGTGTGAGTGAATCCAGGAAGAGGGAAGAGGTAGAGGGGCTGGAAGTGTGTGCGTTTCCAAAGACTGTGTGTTTTAAAAACGTATGAGTGAATCCAGGAAGAGAGAAGTGGCAGAGTGGCTGGAAGTGTGTGCGTGTGTACAGGCTGTAAAGTTTGAAAAACGTCTGAGTGAATCCAGGAAGAGAGAAGTGGCAGAGTGGCTGGAAGTGCGTATGTGTGCACAGACTGTGAGTCTTAAAAAAGTGTGAGTGTATTCAGGAAGAGGGAAGTGGCAGAGTGGCTGGAAGTGTGTCCGTGTGTACAGGCTGTAAAGTTTTTAAAATGTTTGAGTGAATCCAGGAAGAGGGGAGAAGCAGAGGGGCTGGAAGTGTGTGCGTGTGCACAGTCTGTGAGTTTTAAAAACGTCTGAGTGAATCCAGGAAGAGGGGGGAGAGAGAGGGGCTGGAAGTGTGTGTGTGTGCACAGTCTGTGAGTTTTAAAAACGTCTGAGTGAATCGAGGAAGAGGGGAGAGGAGCTGGAAGAGTGTGCGTGTGCACATTCTGTGAGTTTTAAAAACGTCTCATTGAATCAAGGAAGAGGGGAGAGGCAGAGGGGCTGGAAGTGTGTGCTTGTGCACAGTCTGTGAGTCTTATAAAAGTCTGAGTGAATCCAGGAAGAGGGAAGAGGCAGAGGGGCTGGACGTGTGTACGTGTGCACAGTCTGTGAGTCTTAAAAAAGTGTGAGTGAATCCAGGAAGAGGGAAGAGTCAGAGGGGGTGGAAGCGTGTGTGTTTGCAAAGACTGTGAGTTTTAAAAACATCTGAGTGAATCCAGGAAGAGGGAAGAGGCAGAGGGGCTGGAAGTGTGTACGTGTGCACAGTCTGTGAGTCTTAAAAAAGTGTGAGTGAATCCAGGAAGAGGGAAGAGGCAGAGTGGCTGGAAGTGTGTTCGTGTGTACACGCTGTAAAGTTTGAAAAACGTCTGAGTGAATCCAGGAAGAGAGATGTGGCAGAGTGGGTGGAAGTTTGTCCGTGTGTACAGGCTGTAACGTTTGAAAAACGTCTGAGTGAATCCAGGAAGAGGGAAGAGACAGAGGGGCTGGACGTGTGGGTGCTGTGCACAGGCTGTGAGTATTAAAAATGTCTGAGTGAATCCAGGAAGAGTGAAGAGGCAGAGTGGCTGGAAGTGTGTACATGTGCACAGTCTGTGAGTCTTAAAAAAGTCTGAGTGAATCCAGGAAGAGGGAAGAGGCAGAGGGGCTGGAAGTGTGTACATGTGCACAGACTGTGAGTCTTAAAAAAGTGTGAGTGAATCCAGGAAGAGGGAAGAGGTAGAGGGGCTGGAAGTGTGTGCGTTTCCAAAGACTGTGTGTTTTAAAAACGTATGAGTGAATCCAGGAAGAGAGAAGTGGCAGAGTGGCTGGAAGTGTGTGCGTGTGTACAGGCTGTAAAGTTTGAAAAACGTCTGAGTGAATCCAGGAAGAGAGAAGTGGCAGAGTGGCTGGAAGTGCGTATGTGTGCACAGACTGTGAGTCTTAAAAAAGTGTGAGTGTATTCAGGAAGAGGGAAGTGGCAGAGTGGCTGGAAGTGTGTCCGTGTGTACAGGCTCTAAAGTTTGAAAAACGTCTGAGTGAATCCAGGAAGAGGGAAGAGACAGAGGGGCTGGACGTGTGGGTGCTGTGCACAGGCTGTGAGTATTAAAAACGTCTGAGTGAATCCAAGAAGAGGGAAGAGGCAGAGTGGTTGGAAGTGTGTGCGTCTGTACAGGCTGTAAAGTTTTAAAAACGTTTGAGTGAATCCAGGAAGAGGGGAGAAGCAGAGGGGCTGGAAGTGTGTGCGTGTGCACAGTCTGTGAGTTTTAAAAACGTCTGAGTGAATCCAGGAAGAGGGAAGAGGCAGAGTGGTTGGAAGTGTATGTGTATGTGTACAGCCTGTAAAATTTTAAAAACGTTTGAGTGAATCCAGGAAGAGGGGAGAAGCAGAGGGGCTGGAAGTGTGTCCGTGTGCACAGTCTGTGAGTTTTGAAAACGTCTGAGTGAATCCAGGAAGAGGGGGGAGAGAGAGGGGCTGGAAGTGTGTTCGTGTGCACGTTCTGTGAGTTTTAAAAACGTCTCATTGAATCAAGGAAGAGGGGAGAGGCAGAGGGGCTGGAACTGTGTGCTTGTGCTCAGTCTGTTAGTTTTAAAAACGTCTGAGTGAACCCAGGAAGAGAGAAGTGGCAGAGTGGCTGGAAGTGTGTACGTTTCCAAAGACTGTGTGTTTTAAAAACCTCTGAGTGAATCCAGGAAGAGAGAAGTGGCAGAGTGGCTGGAAGTGTGTGTGTGTGTACAGGCTGCAAAGTTTTAAAAACGTCTGAGGGAATCCAGGAAGAAGGAAGAGACAGAGGGGCTGGACGTGTGGGTGCTGTGCACAGGCTGTGAGTTTTAAAAACTTCTGAGTGAATCCAGGAAGAGAGAAGTGGCAGAGGGGCTGGAAGTGTGTATGAGTGTACAGGCTGTAAAGTTTGAAAAACGTCTGAGTGAATCCAAGAAGAGAGAAGTGGCAGAGTGGCTGGAAGTTTGTCCTTGTGTACAGGCTGTAAAGTTTGAAAAACGTCTGAGTGAATCCAGGAAGAGAGAAGAGACAGAGGGGCTGGAAGTGTGTATGTGTGTACAGGCTGTAAAGTTTGAAAAACGTCTGAGTGAATCCAAGAAGAGAGAAGTGGCAGAGTGGCTGGAAGTTTGTCCTTGTGTACAGGGTGTAAAGTTTGAAAAACGTCTGAGTGAATCCAGGAAGAGAGAAGAGACAGAGGGGCTGGACGTTTGGGTGCTGTGCACAGGCTGTGAGTATTAAAAACGTCTGAGTGAATCCAGGAAGAGGGAAGAGGCAGAGTGCTTGGAAGTGTGTGCGTGTGTACAGGCTGTAAAGTTTTAAAAACGTCTGAGTGAATCCAGGAAGAGGGAAGAGGCAGAGTGGTTGGAAGTGTGTGCGTGTGTACAGGCTGTAAAGTTTTAAAAACGTCTGAGTGAATGCAGGAAGAGGGAAGATACAGAGGGGCTGTACATTTGGGTGCTGTGCACAGGCTTTGAGTATTAAAAACGTCTGAGTGAATCCAGGAAGAGGGAAGAGGCAGATCGGCTGGAACTGTGTACGTGTGCACAGGCTGTGAGTTTTCAAAACGTCTGAGTGAATCCAGGAAGAGAGAAGTGGCAGAGGGGCTGGAAGTGTGTACGTGTGTACAGGCTGTAAAGTTTGAAAAACGTCTGAGTGAATCCAGGAAGAGAGAAGTGGCAGAGGGGCTGGAAGTGTGTATGTGTGTACAGGCTGTGAGTTTGAAAAACGTCTGAGTGAATCCAGGAAGAGGGAAGAGGCAGAGGGGCTGGAACTGTGTGCGTGTGCACAGGCTGTGAGTTTGAAAAACGTCTGAGTGAATCCAGGAAGAGGGAAGAGGCAGAGTGGCTGGAAGTTTGTCCTTGTGTACAGGCTGTAAAGTTTGAAAAACGTCTGAGTGAATCCAGGAAGAGAGAAGTGGCAGAGGGGCTGGAAGTGTGTGCGTGTGCACAGTCTGTGAGTTTTAAAAACGTCTGAGTTAATCGAGGAAGAGGGGAGAGGAGCTGGAAGTGTGTGCATGTGCACATTCTGTGAGTTTTAAAAACGTCTCATTGAATCCAGGAAGAGGGAAGAGGCAGAGGGGCTGGAAGTGTGTATGTTTGCAAAGACTGTGAGTTTTAAAAACATCTGAGTGAATCCAGGAAGAGAGAAGTGGCAGAGGGGCTGGAAGTGTGTGCGTGTGTACAGGCTGTAAAGTTTGAAAAACGTCTGAGTGAATCCAAGAAGAGAGAAGTGGCAGAGTGGCTGGAAGTGTGTGCATGTGTACAGGCTGTAACGTTTGAAAAACGTCTGAGTGAATCCGGGAAGAGGGAAGAGGGAAGAGGCAGAGGGGCTGGAAGTGTGTGCGTGTGTACAGGCTGTGAGTTTTTAAAACGTCTGAGTGAATCCAGGAAGAGGGAAGAGGCAGAGGGGCTGGAAGTGTGTGGGTGCACAGGCTGTGAGTCTTAAAAAGGTCTGAGTGAATCCAGGAAGAGGGAAGAGGCAGAGGGGCTGGAAGACTGTGAGTGTTCAGAAGCTGTGAGATTTAAAAAGTTCTGAGTGAATCAGGGAATAGGGAAGAGGAAGAGGGGCTGGAAATGTGTGACCTGTGCACAGGCTCTGGGTCTTATAAATTTCTGAGTGAATCCAGGAAGGGGGAAGGGGCAGAGGGGCTGGAAGTGTGTGACCTGTGCTCACGCTGTGAGTCTTAAAAAGGTCTGAGTGAATCCAGGAAGAGGGAAGATGTAGAGGGGCTGGAAGTGTGTGACCTGTGCTCACGCTGTGAGTCTTAAAAAGGTCTGAGTGAATCCGGGAAGAGGGAAGAGGCAGATGGGCTGCAAGTGTGTGAGTGTTCAGAAGCTGTGAGTTAGGAAGATGTTATGCAAAAAATTGCTGAAAGAGAGAAGCAGAGAGAGAAGAGGGACGAAGAGTTTGATTCCAGATTGAATGAAGTGGAAACAGAAAGCAGTGTAATAATTGGACTGGAGATGGAGCGCTCTGAATATTTTTTGAGGTTTCAAAATATAGTAGAAGAAAAGGGTGAAAATCTGCCACAAATAATATCCGAAATTCTCATAGAAATATTAGGGATACCTGAGGAGAAGATAATGGACGGGATAGATGAGACATTTCGAGTTAACACAAGATATGCAACGAGGAACTCCCTCCCAAGGGAGGTCCATGTAAGATTTACGAAAAAAGCACTAAAACTACAAATCCTGCAAAACACAAGAGATAAAAAACTGCAATACAAAGGCAAGGAGATTGCAATTCTTAAGCAAATACCAAGACGGGTGAGAGAGAAAAGAAGAAAATATCAATTCTTGACTACAGCCTTACTTAAAATAGGAGTTAACTATAGATGGTTGATTCCGGAAGGCCTCATGTTTGTATGGAAAGGACAGAGATATAGAATTGATACAATTGAGAAGGCAGAAGCTTTCTACACAGAACATTTGAGAGGAAAGCCAGAAAAGCCTGGAAATGAAGAGCCACCGGTGCAACTGCTGGATCTACCCATAACCGAAATTGAGAGGACAGAGGGTGCTGTAGGTGGAATTGACATTGAAGAAGGTGCTGTTGGGGGTGTAGAGAGTAGAGCACAACGGGAACCAAGATCAACTAGAGCTATAAATCCTATATATAAAACATAAGGATGGAAGGAATAAAATTACTCTCAATTAATATAAATGGACTTAATTCGCCATGTAAACGAACGAAAATATTCCACAAATTAGGGAAATTAAAATTAGATATAATTTGCTTACAAGAAGTACATATTCAACAAAGTAATAGTCATTTATTAGTACAACCAAAACTGGGAAAAAACTTTACTTCGTTAGCGGACTGTAAACAAAGAGGTGTGACCTTCTACATTAAAGATAAAATCCCTGCGAAACAAATCTACACAGACGAAGATGGAAGAATTTTAATGGTGGAAATAATGGACAATGCTAGGAAAATACTGCTAATTGGAATTTATGCCCCTAATGAAAAACAAGATGACTTTTATAAAAAAATTCACAAGAAAATTTCTGATCTAGACTATGCTGACATTTGCATGATGGGAGACTTCAATGGTATTGTAGACCAGAAACTGGACTATAAGACCCACAAAACAACAAAACAAAATAGAAAAACACTCCCAAAGTCCTTCTTCAGGATGATGGATGAAATAAATCTAAAAGATGTGTGGAGAGAAAGGAACCCCATTAAAAAACAATATACCTTTTATTCAAATAGACACTCATCGTTCTCTAGAATTGATATGATTTGGGCTTCAACGGGCATATCCAGCAGCGCACTAGATGTGGAGATTGAACCAAACATCTGGGCAGACCACAATCCAATGGCAATAGGTTGGAGACAACAAAGAAGAAGATCGAGATGGACACTAGATAACAGGATATTGAAAGAGAAAGAATTTGTAAAGAAAATGGAAAAAGAATTGACTTTCTTCTTTAAAGAAAACAAAAAAGAAGATACGTCTTTACAGAATCTTTGGGATACAATGAAGGCCTTTTCTAGAGGTTTGATAATAGACTATATAAGAAAGAGAAACTTAAAGAAAAGACAAGTGTCTAAGGATCTAGAAAAAGATTACAGCACATTGGAAAAAGAACTACAGAAATCTCCACAAAAGAAAGAGATTAAAATAAAGATGGACACAATAAAACACAAACTTGACCTATTGGAAAAGGAGGACCTGGCCCAAAAAATCAGAGGCGCCAAACAGAACTATTTTGAAAATGCAAATAAACCAGGCAGATGGCTGGCTTATAAACTGAGAAAAGAAAGAGAGACCAAGAAAATACTACAACTAAGAGATGAACAAGGACAATTGCATCATGGAAATATGGAAAAAAGGAAAATTATTCAAGATTACTATGCCAAGCTGTATGAACAAGAGAACATAGAAGAGAAAGAAGTGAAACAATATTTACAAAACGCCAAACTCCCCCAAATACCAAATGATACTAGAACTATATTTGAAGATAAAATAACAATGATGGAATTAACTGAGGCCCTTAAAAGACAAAATAATGGGAAGGCCCCGGGACCGGATGGCCTTCCTGTGGAATTCTATAGAACATTAGAAAAATCCTTGGCCGTTCCATTACTAGAAGTCATGAATGAAGTAATGATTGAAAGTAAAATACCTAATTCATGGTTGGAGGCATATATTACATTAATACCCAAAGAGGAGGCAGACCATACGCAAATTAAGAACTATAGACCTATCTCCTTGTTGAACTCAGACTATAAACTATTTGCCTCAATACTGGCAGAGAGACTGAAAAAATACCTAAATGGGTTTATCCACCCGGACCAAAATGGTTTTTTACCAAAGAGGCAAATTAGAGATAACATAAGGACAATTCTAAATACCTTAGAATATTATCAGGTCCACTCTGAGAAGCAAATGGCTTTGATTTTCTTGGATGCGCAGAAAGCCTTTGATAACGTGAATTGGACATTTATGACTCAACAAATGGAACAAATGAATTTTGGCAAGAATTTTATTCAAGCCATACAAACGATATATCACAAGCAAACAGCCAAGATAATGATAAATGGAGAGCTGACGGATCCAATTGAAATTAAAAGAGGTACGAGACAAGGCTGTCCACTGTCACCACTGCTTTTTGTTTTAACATTAGAAGTACTAAATAGAAAGATTAGAGAAGAGGAAGAAATAAAGGGAATGATCATTAAAAAGGAAGAATACAAGTTGCAAGCATTTGCTGACGACTTAGTCTTTATCCTTGAGGAGCCATCTCAATCTGCACCTAAACTGATAGGAGAAATCGAGGCGTATGGAAAAGTTGCAGGTTTAAAAATAAACAAAGACAAAACAAAGATTTTAACAAAAAATATACCCCGAAAACAAAAAGAAGAATTGGCGGAAAATTTGGAAATGCAAATCACAAACAAAGTTAAATATTTGGGGATTCACCTAACAGCCAAGTGCAGCACTCTCAAAGAAGATAATTATATTAAATTGAAGCAACAAATTGTAACAGACTTGGCGAAATGGAAGAATCTTCAATTATCAATGATTGGTAGAATCGCAACAATCAAAATGAATATCTTACCTAGACTGTTATACCTGTTTCAGACTATTCCAATTAAGTTGGGGAAAGGATATTTTGAAGAATTAAATAAAATAGTGTTGAAATTTATATGGCAAGGGAAAAAAGCAAGAATAAAATGTAAATTGTTACAAGATTCCAAATCAAGGGGAGGGTGGGGTTTACCTGATTGGGAGTTATACTATCAGGCAGCTAGTCTGATGTGGATCAAGGAATGGATAATGCTAAGAAATGATAGGCTTTTGAATCTAGAAGGTCATGACTTGCTGTTGGGATGGCATGCATACTTATGGTATAAAGGAACTAAAAAACATGGTTACTTTAGAGACCATTCTATAAGAGAGGCTCTGTTATTAAACTGGCAGAAGGTTAAGAGGTTGCACTACTTGAAAATTCCAGTCTGGATATCAACTATTGAAGCCTTTTCATATCCAATAATATTTAAAAGGGAAGAAGCAGTTAGATATGCTGAATTATTGAATGCAGAGGGTGAACTTAAATCTATACAAGAATTGAAACAAGAAGGTATTGAACTCAATTGGTACTCATATGTGCAAATACATTCTAGATACAATGAAGATCGAAAAAATGAGGGTTTTTATGATAAACTGACTGAATTAGATAAAATTTTAACAGGTAACGATGAAAAATTAATTAAAAAATTTTATGATTATTTATTAGAGGTGAAATTATATGAAGAACAAGTGAAAGGAACTATGTTAGCCTGGGGAAAAAACTTTGGACATGGGATTGATTTAGAAAAATGGCAAAAATTGTGGACTCAAAATTATAAAATGACAATGTCAACTGCATATAAAGAAAATTTGTATAAGATGTTTTATAGGTGGCATTTATCCCCATCGAGAATAGCAAGAATGTCGAAGAATAAGTCTGAAAAATGCTGGAAATGTCAACATACACCCGGCACATATTACCACATGTGGTGGACTTGTCCTGAAGCTAAGAGATACTGGACTAAAATACACATGTGGTTGGAGAAAATGATACATAAACATATAGACTTGAAACCAGAACTTTTCTTATTGGGAATAATACCAGAAACATACAATAAAGACTTGAAATATTTGATCATAAATGTCTTAACAGCTGCTAGAATTGTATTTGCTAAATACTGGAAAAATGAGAAAGTACCAACAGAGGAGGAAATTGTTTGGAAGATAATGAACTGTGCAGAAATGAGTAAACTTACATTTGAAATTAGAGAATTAGAGGATGAGCAATTTTATAAAGTATGGGACTTGTTTTATCAATGGTTGGATAAAAAAACTTGGAAGTGAATCTTTTCTTTTTCTTTACCCTATCTTATATGTAATAATAATAGAAAGTTATACTTAATGTTTTGAAAAAATCTCTCTCTTTTTTCTTTCTTTTTTTTTCTTTTCTTTTTCTATACATATTAAGCCTTTATTATGAAATAGACCATTTACTTATACGAGATAAGAATAATAATGTATTTAATATATAAGAGTGAGATGATTTAAACTGTTAGGTATGATTATGGCTGGTGACTATTTTATAATATAAAATGGAATAATGATGATGTAATGAACAATGGATGTGAATATAGATTAAAATATTTAATGACTACATGGATTGACAAATAATAATGGGAAATTAAATTTGGAGTTGAGGATGATTGGAAACTTTAAGATTAATGGAAAATAGAAATGTCTTATATGAAGTAATGAGTTTCTTTTTTTCTTTGACTTAATCTCCACTTTTATTTTTGAGAGAATGGTGATACAATTTTATAAAGACCTATTGTTACCTAGTACATAATTGTAGAGATAAAGAAATAAGGGTTGTCATAAAAGAAAGAATACTATGGTAACTTGAACATGCAATGCTCAATGAAATATTTAACTATATTTAATGGATAATTAGTGAACGCATCCTTAATTGTAAAAACCATCGCACAAAAACTTGTAACCAAACGACATGCTTGATGAAAATGTGTTTTTTTTTTACTTCCCTGCTCTTGTATCTTATGTGTTGTCTTGTCTTTTTAAAGAAAAATAAATAAACATTTATAAAAAAAAAAAAAAAAAAAAAAAGAAGCTGTGAGTTTTAAAAACGTCTGAGTGAATCAGGGAAGAGGGAAGAGGCAGAGGGGCTGGAAGTGTGTGGGTGCTCAGGCTGTGAGTCTTAAAAAAAACCTCATTATTCAGGTTAAACTAGGAGGAGGAGCTTCCTGGAGCAATGGAGGTCTGCCTGAGAGCTCCTTAGATCCACGAGCTCTTTTAAGGGAGCAGGGGTTCTGCCGGCCCCTTTTTACATCATGGGGGCCAGGTGTCCAATAAACAGCCACCCTGGGTCTTTTTATGCCGTTTTTGAGACCGGAGGAGCTGAGTTCGCCGTTCTGGGAGCGGAGAGGTTTGGAGGAGCTCGGAAGAATGGCGAAAGGCGAAGAAACGGCGCCTGGAGCGTGCGGGGGCGTGCTGTTGTCGTTTTTGGAGGCTTGTGGCTTGGAGCGAGCTCTGGGGCGGCGGTGAATGGAAATGGCCATCCCTGGGGGGGCGGCAATCGAAGCGGCGGCGGCGACGACTGGAAATGCCGAACGCCAAATTCCCCGGCCTGCAGCAGATTGGGAGAGATGTTGGAGATGCTGGAGGTCGAGTTGGGAGGATTGGAGGTCGATAGGACTGGACAGGACTGGAGCAGGAAGGACTGGAGGCCGGTAGGAGCGGCGTTTGGGCTTGTAATGGTTTGGCTGGAGTGCTTAGAACATGGATGCAGGCCTAGGCAACACCTAAATGCCGAAGGCCTGGTAGGAGAAGGGCTGCGTTCCAGGAGGCTGCTTGGAGGCTGGGGGGGGGAGGCTTGCTGGGAACTAGCAGGCTTGTTGGGAACTGGCAGGAGGTTTAACATCAGACTTGTCAGGGGAGTTTTTTACCCCCTGCCAGCCACCTCCTTGACTGTTCCGTTTACCCCCCCCCCCCTGCTGACTTTTGGACTAACAACTGCCCCTGTTTTTCATCCGTGCGCGCCCTGGAGGTTTTTACCTCCCTATCTTCATCTGACTGACCATCTGCCCCTTGCCCATTATCAAGCAAAAATCCATCTACCCCTCGCCATCCACCATTGACCACCCACTAGCCCCCACTTACTGACCGGCACCTGACCATCTTATTATCATCACTACCCCCCCCCCCCTCATCTTGGACTGGACGATTCTCTTTGCACCGGAACCCGGCTTTTTCAATTTTATTGGACTATGGCGTATGACCACACCATCTGCAGCACAGAGCCTAGGCCCTGATGAATTTTTAACAGCATATGTACTCTAGGCTAGACCTAATCCTACTGCGGGAATCCCCCCTCTCGCAGGTGTGGCCCTCCGCCCTTTCAAGGGCCCACCTTGATGACGGATTCATTAATCCCGAGAGGTGGAGGAAGCGGAGACTTAGGGGTTTTTTAGTTAAATGTTTTTTAAATTCTTTTAGGGGTTTAGGGGTTGGGGGGTGGATGGGTCAGATCAGGAGCGATGACAAAGCCAGGTCACCAGGTGGGGTCTTGAGCAGAAGGAGCAGAGAGGAGGAGGGGGGAGAGGATTTCATTCCCATACAGGGCTCCTTGATTCCAACAGTCGTAGGGAGGGGCAGATATGAGGACAGATTAACAACTCGCAGTCGGTTGGGAGACCGTGGATGCTGGTTACACCCGGTCGCTTGTACCAACCCCCGCGTTCTAGGTGGTCAGGATCTGCAGGCCCAGGGCCTGAGGCTGGTGCTATGCAATGCGAGGTCCGTTGTCAATAAGGCCCCCCTCATTCATGATCTAATTTTGGAGGGGGAGCCGGACCTCGTGGGAATAACGGAAACCTGGTTGGGCCACGAGGGAGGGTTACCCCTTGTGGAAATGTGCCCACCAGGTTACCAAGCATTTCACCAGCCCCGGGCCCGGGGAAGGGGCGGTGGGGTAGCAGTGATTATCCGGGAGGACTTAGAGCCAAGGGAGTCCACTGTGCCACAGACGTCCGGATGTGAATCCCTTGTTGTGAAATGGGGCCCTGGGAGGCAGTTGGGCCTGCTGATAGTATACCTGGCTCCCCGCCATACATCAGCGACCCTGCCTGAGCTCCTCGAGCTGATCTCATCAGTGGCGGTTGAGACCCCCAAACTTTTAGTGATGGGGGATTTTAACCTGCCGTCGGTGGGAGAAGCATCAGAGGGGGTTCGGGAGTTCATGGCTTCCATGATAGCCATGGACCTGACTCAAATGATTCAGGGCCCGACACACGAGGGAGGTCACACCTTGGACCTTGTTTTTGTCTCTCGCCAGTGGTTGAGTGATCTGGGAGGAGTGAATTTAACCATCACTCCTCTGTCATGGTCAGATCACTCACTCCTCCGTCTTGACTTCCCTGGTGCTACCCCTCGCTGCTGGGAGGCGGAACCGGAAAACACTAGATGGTTCCGCCCCAGGCGCTTGATGGAACCAGACAGGTTCCAGACGGAGCTTGGGCCACCTCCTGCAGCCCTGACCCACCCTCGGGTAGAGGACCTGGTGGCCGCGTGGAATAATGCGACTACCGGAGCCTTGAACCGGGTGGCGCCTTTGCGGCCTCTCCGGCGGCAACGATCCACCCTGGCTCCTTGGTTCACCGAGGAGCTAAGGGTGATGAAGCGCCGCAAGAGATGCCTAGAGAGTCGTTGGAGATCCTCCCGATCCGAATTTGACGGAGCACAGGTACGAGCCCATTTAAGGACGTACCTAGTGGCATTGAGAACGGCCAAACGTCAATATTGTGCCGCTCTCATTGCATCCGCAGAGAACCGCCCTGCCGCCCTGTTTCGGGTGTCCCGCTCCCTTCTGTTTCAGAGGCCGCGGGAGGCCCCTTTACAGGGTAGGGCAGAGGAGTTTGGGAAATATCTGCAGGATAAAGTCGCTCAAATCCGGAAGGATTGGGTCCCCTTCAGTGGCCCAGTCGAGACGCCAGTGGCGAGTCTTGAGAAACCTTTTTGGGAGGAGTTTGACTTGGTTGTCATCGAGGATTTGGACAGATTGCGTGGACGACTGCGACCTACCAAATGTTTGCTGGACCAGTGTCCCTCCTGGCTTGTACTGGCATCCTGGGAGGTTACACGCAACTGGCTCCTGGGCCTAGTGAACGCTTCGTTGGGTGAGGGGTCTCTCCCGGCCGACTTGAAAGAGGCGGTGGTGAGACCCTTGCTCAAGAAGCCTTCCCTGGACCCTACGGAGCTGGCCAATTATCATCCTGTCTCCAACCTTCCCTTTTTGGCGAAGGTTGTAGAGAGTGTGGTGGCTTCTCAGTTTCCACGACATCTGGAGGAGAATGATTATCTAGACCCGCGCCAGTCCGGCTTTCGCCCTGGGCACAGCACAGAGACGGCCTTGGTCGCGTTGGTAGATGATCTCTGGAGGGCCAGAGATAGGGGCTGTTCCTCTATCCTGGTCCTATTAGACCTCTCGGCGGCTTTTGATACCATCGACCATGGTATCCTGTTCCACCGACTGGAGGGGTTGGGGGTCAGGGGCACCGTTTTGCGGTGGTTCGGCTCCTACCTCTCCGGCCGGATGCAACGTGTGTTGGCAGGGGAGCAGAGGTCGACCCTAAGCCCCCTTACTTGTGGGGTGCCACAGGGGTCGGCCCTCTCGCCACTCCTGTTCAACACATACATGAAGCCGCTGGGTGAGATCATCCGTGGTTTCGGGGTGGGATATCATCTGTACGCTGATGATACTCAGCTGTACATTTCCACCCCGAACCACCCCAACGAGGCCGTCGAAGTGATGTCCCGGTGTGTGGAAGCCGTACGGGTCTGGATGGATGACAACCGACTCAGGCTCAACCCTTCCAAGACGGAGTGGCTGTGGGTTCCGGCTCCCCGGTTCAACCAGATAATTCCATCTCTGGCCATTGGGGGCATTCAACTCGCCCCCGTGGAGCGGGCGCGCAATTTGGGCGTCCTCCTGGATGCCCGGCTGTCGATGGATGAACATGTGACAGCCGTGGCCAGGGGGGCGTTCCATCAGGTTCGCCTGGTGCGCCAATTGCGCCCCCTATTGGACCGGGACGCCCTACGCACAGTCACCCATGCGCTGGTGACGTCTCGCCTGGACTACTGTAACGCTCTCTACATGGGGCTTCCCTTGAAATGCACTCGGAGACTACAGTTGGTCCAGAATGCGGCCGCGCGGGTGATTATGGGGAGCACCAGGTACTCCCATGTGACACCACACCTGCGCGAGCTGCACTGGCTTCCTGTGGTCTATCGAGTGCGTTTCAAGGTCTTGATTATGATCTTTAAAGCGCTCCATGGCTCAGGACCTAGTTACCTGCGGGATCGTATTCTGCCCCACACATCCCTACGACCTATTCGCTCGCACAGAGAGGGACTTCTCCAGGTGCCGTCCACTAGACAATGCCATGGGGCGGCGCCTAGGAGCAGAGCCTTCTCTGTGGCGGGCCCAGCCCTGTGGAATGACCTCCCCCCGGATATTAGGACCACTACTGACCTCCGCTCCTTCCGTGTTAAGCTCAAGACCCACCTTTTTCAAATATCTGGCCTGGCTCAACCATGACTTCGTTACGCTCCTGAGGGGTTTTTAATTTAGCAATTTTATTTAAGGGGATTTTAAACTGTGTTTTAATTGTGTTTTTAGCTGTGTTTATTGTCTTTCACTTACAAGTCTACTCTCCTCCACGCACAAATGAAATTGTCCTTTTTTCGTATGTATGTGTGTCCTATGTGTATTTTATCCTTCTGATTGTACGCCGCCCCGAGTCCTTCGGGAGAGGGTTGCGGCTAATCAAATAAAATTTATTATTATTATTATTATTATCAGGGAATAGCGAAGTGGCAGAGGGGCCTGACGTGTGTACTGGCTGTGAGTTTTAAAACCCTCTGAGTGAATAAAGATGGAAGGGGCAGAGGGGCTGGAAGTGTGTGGGTGCTCAGGATTTGAGTCTTAAAAAGGTCTGAGTGAATCCAGGAAGAGGGAAGAGGCAGAGGGGTTGGAAATGTGTGACCTGTGTTCAGGCTGTGAGTCTTAAAATGGTCTGAGTGAATCCAGGAAAAGGGAAGGGGCAGAGCGGCTGGAAGTGTGTGGGTGCTGAGGCTGTGAGTCTTAAAAAGGTCTGAGTGAATCCAAGAAGAGGGAAGAGGCAGAGGGGCTGGAAGTGTGTGAGTGTTCAGAAGCTATGACTTTTAAAAACGTCTGAGTGAATCCAGGAAGGGGGAAGGGGCAGAGGGGCTGGAAGTGTGTGGGTGCTCAGGCGGTGAGTCTTAAAAAGGTCTGAGTGAATCCAGGAAGAGGGAAGAGGCAGAGGGGTTGGAAATGTGTGACCTGTGTTCAGGCTGTGAGTCTTAAAAAGGTCTGAGTGAATCCAGGAAAAGGGAAGGGGCAGAGCGGCTGGAAGTGTGTGGGTGCTGAGGCTGTGAGTCTTAAAAAGGTCTGAGTGAATCCAGGAAGAGGGAAGAGGCAGAGGGGCTAGAAGTCTGTGAGTATTCAGAAGCTGTGAGTTTTAAAAACGTCTGAGTGTATCAGGGAATAGCGAAGTGGCAGAGGGGCTGGACGTGGGTGGGTGTGTACTGGCTGTGAGTTTTAAAACCCTCTGAGTGAATAAAGGAAGAGGGAAGGGGCAGAGGGGCTGGAAGTGTGTGGGTGCTCAGGATTTGAGTCTTAAAAAGGTCTGAGTGAATCCAAGAAGAGGGAAGAGGCAGAGGGGCTGGAAATGTGTGACCTGTGTTCAGGCTGTCAGTCTTAAAAAGGTCTGAGTGAATCCAGGAAGAGGGAAGGGGCAGAGGGGCTAGGAGTGTGTGGGTGCTCAGGCTTTGAGTCTTAAAAAGGTCTGAGTGAATCCAGGAAGAGGGAAGAGGCAGAGTGGCTGGAAGTGTGTGGGTGCTGAGGCTGTGAGTCTTAAAAAGGTCTGAGTGAATCCAGGAAGAGGGAAGAGGCAGAGGGGCTAGGAGTGTGTGGGTGCTCAGGCTGTGAGTCTTAAAAAGGTCTGAGTGAATCCAGGAAGAGGGAAGGGGCAGAGCGGCTGGAAGTGTGTGGGTGCTGAGGCTGTGAGTCTTAAAAAGGTCTGAGTGAATCCAGGAAGAGGGAAGAGGCAGAGGGGCTAGAAGTTTGTGGGTGCTCAGGCTTTGAGTCTTAAAAAGGTCTCAGTGAATCCAGGAAGAGGGAAGAGGCAGAGGGGCTGGAAATGTGTGACCTGTGTTCAGGCTGTGAGTCTTAAAAAGGTCTGAGTGAATCCAGGAAGAGGGAAGGGGCAGAGGGGCTGGAAGTCTGTGAGTGTTCAGAAGCTGTGAGTTTTAAAAAGGTCTGAGTGAATCAGGGAAGAGGGAAGAGGCAGAGGGGCTGGAAATGTGTGACCTGTGCACAGGCTGTGGGTCTTATAAATTTCTGAGTGAATCCAAGAAGGGGGAAGGGGCAGAGGGGCTGGAAGTCTGTGAGTGTTCAGAAGCTGTGAGTTTTAAAAACGTTTGAGTGAATCAGGGAAGATGGAAGAGGCAGAGGGGCTGGAAATGTGTGACCTGTGCACATGCTGTGGGTCTTACAAATTTCTGAGTGAATCCAGGAAGGGGGAAGGGGCAGAGGGGCTGGAAGTGTGTGGGTGTTCAGAAGCAGTGAGTTTGAAAAAGGTCTGAGTGAATCCAGGAAGAGGGAAGAGGCAGAGGGGCTGGAAATGTGTGACCTGTGCACATGCTGTGGGTCTTATAAATTTCTGAGTGAATCCAGGAAGGGGGAAGGGGCAGAGGGGCTGGAAGTGTGTGGGTGCTCAGGCTGCGAGTCTTAAAAAGGTCTGAGTGAATCCAGGAAGAGGGAAGAGGCAGAGGGGCTGGAAGTGTGTGAGTATTCAGAAGCTGTGAGTTTTAAAAAGGTCTGAGTGAATCCAGGAAGAGGGAAGAGGCAGAGGGGCTGGAAATGTGTGACCTGTGCACATGCTGTGAGTCTTTACAATACAATACAATACAATACAATAGTAGAGTTGGAAGGGACCTTGGAGGTCTTCTAGTCCAACCCCCTGCACCGGCCCAGTTGGGATTATAAAATACCGCTTTGGTCGGATCTTGCAGACACCATGGGGATTATGAATACTAAGTCACTCGGGGGTTGTTTATACAAAGACATGCTTATTGCTGATGGGGACGAATGGAAGTTAAAAACTTTGGAACAAATGTTGGAAGAAGGAATTACTTTAAATTGGTTACATTATATACAGCTACATAAGAGATGGGAAGAAGATCGTAGGGTCGGTTTTATGGATAAAGAAGTGGAACTGATCAAGCAGATAAAAGAGACTGGCCCAAAACAAGTTAAAATAATATATAATGTACTGTTAGAAAGAGATTCAGAAAGTGAATTGGTTAAGGATTGTATGATTAAATGGTCTCAGAATTTTGGTGAAGCGGTTATGTTGGATACGTGGGAAAAAATATGGGTTCAAAATGTTAAATTTACACAGTCACAGAATTTAAGGGAGAACTTTTATAAAATGTTTTACAGATGGTATTTAGATCCTAAAAAATTATCATGCATGTACCCAAATGTTCAACCAAAATGTTGGAGATGCGGGTGCCTAGATGCTAACTTTTTTCATGTATGGTGGACTTGCAACAAGGTTAAAGCTTTTTGGATAAAAATATTGTGGGTTATGCAAAATGTATTTAAGAAAAGAATACAATTTACTCCGCAAATGTTTTTACTGGGCATAACTAATGATTTTACTAAAGGGGAAACAAAACTGGTTTTGTATATGGTCACAGCAGCTAGGTTGTTGATTGCGCAACATTGGAAAAAAGATTTTTTACCGACAATTGATCAATGGATTCAGAAAGTGGCGGGGTTCGCCGAAATGGCAAAAATTTCAGCTTTCCTAAAAGCTCAGAAGCAGGAGAATTATACACAGGAATGGGTAAAATGGATTGATTACATACAGAATAAATACCAGACTAGGAAGTTCTATGTAGCCTTTAGGTAAGAATGTTTAGACTGATAGATGATCAGAGTAAATAATACATGGGATGCTTGGAATTGTTAGAGTGGTGTATAGCGGAAGTCAGGGCGGTGGGTTTGAGTGGGAGGTGGGGGAGGTTTAGGGTGGAGGGTGGGGTAATATATATGCATAATTAACCTAGAAGATGGGATTAATGAGATATTGTTACTTTAAGAGAAATTTATATCATGATTTATATATGTTCAATTAACTTAGAAGATGGGATTAATGGGCTATTGCTACTCTAAGAGAAACTTATATTATGATTGTTGGGAGGTGAGGGGGTACAATATTTGAATGAATAATTTACCTTAAGACGGGGGGAGGGGAGGGGGTTCAGTATTTGGTACAATATTTGAATGAGAATTTTTTTTTTAAGTTGGGGGAGGGGAGGGGGTATAGTATTTGTATGTGATTTACATTATATGGTGGGGGGGTAAAAGGGGGGGAAATGTGTTTGTATAAAACTTTTTCAATTAAAAAAACTATAAATGCCTAAACAATGTTCAAATTATTAGACTTATTTTTTAAAGACTGCTTTATTATTGTTCTAGACAGCTTAACAAAATGAAGAAGCTTTTTAAAATAAATGCTTGATCTGAAGAGCCCCAGTGCTATTGTATCTTCTTTTAAATGGTCAATCAAAATGGACTCAAATGTCTATACACCAATGCACAGAGTATGAGGAATAAACAGGGCGAATTAGAAATTCAAGTAAAAGAGGGCAGATACGATATTGTTGCCATTACAGAAACTTGGTGGGATGAAACCGACAAATGGAACATACAGCTAGAAGGATTTAAATTATTTAAAAGAAATAGACCAAATAAAAGAGGAGGTGGAGTTGCACTATATATAAGAAATAATTACCTCTCTACAGAAATAGAGCACAACAATGATGAGAACTATCTTGAATGCATTTGGGTCAATATTAAAGGTTTGGGGGGAAATGACATTGCCCTAGGTCTATACTACAGGCCACCCAACCAAGCAGAGGAAGTAGATGAACTTTTTGCTAGTCAGCTAACTAAGGTATGTAGGAAGCACACCACAATAGTAATGGGAGATTTTAACTACCCTGACATCAACTGGGAAACAAACTCTGCACCAAGTGGAAGATACAACAGGTTCCGAACAAACCTAGCAGGCAACTTTGTTTTCCAAAAAGTTGAGAAGGGAACAAGGGGATCAGCCATATTGGACTTAATTCTCACTAACAGAGAGGAAATGATAGAAGGTGTTGAAGCCACAGGAACCCTGGGGGCAAGTGACCATGCAATATTGGAATTCAACATTATGCAAACACAAGTAGTAGAACAAAGTGAAACTAAAGTCTTGGACTTTAAGAAAGCTAATTTCAATAAACTTAGAGAGAGCTTGGGAAAAATTCCATGGATGAGAATCCTCAAGGGGAAAAGAACTCAAGAAGCTCGGGAAATTTTGAAAAATGAGATTACAAAAGCCCAGTCTAGCACAATACCAATGAAGAAGAAAAATAACAGCTCCCAAAAGAAACCAGCATGGCTGCATAAAGAACTCTCTGACAAATTGAAAGACAAAAAAGATAAGCACAAAAAGTGGAAAGGGGGGGACATAATTAAGGCAGAATATCAGCAAATAGCCCGAGCCTGTAAAGATGAAGTGAGGAAAGCTAAGGCTCACAATGAAGAAAGGCTTGCCACAAAAGTAAAAAATAACAAAAAAAGCTTCTTCCAACATGTTAAAAACAAGAAAAGAGTTAAGGAAACAATTGGTCCATTGCTGGGAGAAAGTGGCAAGAAGGTGACAAGCAACAGGGAGAAAGCAGAACTATTTAACTCATCTTTTGCATCTGTCTTTACACAAAGGGATAAAACAGTCCAACCTATCAAAAACAGCGCCACAAAAATCAGATTAGGAACACAAGTTGAAATAGGGAAGAAAATGGTAGCACCTGTCTACCCTAGACGAGTTCAAATCACCAGGACCGTATGGATTACACCCCAGGGTTCTGAAGGAACTGGCAGACGAGATCTCAGAACCACTGAACTATATCTTTCAGAGATCCTGGAGCACCGGGGAACTACCAGAGGACTGGAAAAGAGCTGATGTGGTTCCCATTTTCAAAAAAGGGAAAAAAACAGATCCAGGAAACTACAGACCTATCAGCCTGACCTCAATACCAGGAAAGATTCTGGAAAAGATAATCAAGCAACAAATTAGCGAACACCTAGAAGCAAACAAAGTAATAGCCAAAAGCCAACATGGGTTTGTCAAAACAAGATCATGCTAGACTAATCTTATTGCATTCTTTGACAAAGTGACAATATTAGTGGACCAGAGGAATGCCGTCGATATAGTTTACTTGGACTTCAGTAAGGCATTTGATAAGGTAGACCATAACCTACTACTAGATAAAGTAGAAGAATGTGGGTTGGACAGCTTCACCACCAGATGGATTCGTAACTGGCTGACAAACCTCACTCAACGTGTAGTCCTCAATGGAACTGCATCTACATGGAGGGAGATATGTAGTGGAGTACCCCAAGGCTCTGTTTTGGGCCCAATACTCTTCAACATCTTCAACAATGATTTGGATGAGGGAATAAATGGGGAACTCATCAAATTTGCAGATGACACCAAGCTGGCAGGAATAGCCAACACTCCAGAAGATAGGCTAAAGATACAGAAGGATCTTGACAAACTTGAACATTGGGCACTATCTAATAAAATGAAATTCAATGGTGAAAAGAGTAAGGTTCTACATTTAGGCAACAAAAACGAAATGCACAGGTACAATATAGGTGGTACCTTGCTCAACAGTAGTAACTGTGAAAGGGATCTTGGAGTCCTAGTGGACAACCATTTAAATATGAGCCAGCAGTGTGCAGCAGCTGCCAAAAAAGCCAACACAGTTCTAGGCTGCATCAACAGAGGGATAGAATCAAAATCACGTGAAGTGTTAATACCACTTTACAATGCCTTGGTAAGGCCACACTTGGAATACTGCATTCAGTTCTGGTCGCCACGATGTAAAAAAGATGTGGAGACTCTGGAGAGAGTGCAGAGAAGAGCAACAAAGATGATTAGGGGACTGGAGAGTAAACCATATGAAGAACGGTTGCAGGAACTGGGTATGTTAAGTTTAAGAGAAAGAAGGACTAGGGGAGACATGATAGCAGTGTTCCAATATCTCAGGGGTTGCCACAAAGAAGATGGAGTCAAACTATTCTCCAAGGCACCTGAGGGTAGAACAAGAAGCAATGGGTGGAAACTAATCAAGGAGAGAAGCAACTTAGAACTGAGGAGAAACTTCCTGACAGTTAGAACAATTAATCAGTGGAACAGCTTGCCTCCAGAAGTTGTGAATGCCCCAACACTGGAAGTCTTTAAGTAGATGTTGGATAGCCATTTGTCTGAAACGGTATAGGGTTTCCTGCCTAGGCAGGGGGTTGGACTAGAAGACCTCCAAGGTCCCTTCCAACTCTGCTATTGTATTGTATTATTTTAAATAGCAGAGAACAATGTATACTTCCAGAAAGCCACATCAATTTTAACAGCATCTGTACAAGTATAGTCTGAAATGTAACACCACAAACAGTGTATATCTTCTGTACTGTTTCCTGTTTGCTGCAAGGAGGCAAATTGCTGGGAGGCAGAGACAGATTTTCCCCCCTTGTTTTCCTCCCCAAAAGCTAGGTGCGTCTTATACTTTCGAGCATCTTATACTCAGAAAAATATGGTAGATTAACTTCATTTAAATATACTGCTGCTGTAGTTTTGCAGTACTACTCCTTCACCAGTAGATGGCTCTCTTATTCTCAAATCCAATATTAAGCAGTCTGCTTAAAACAGTTAATTGTCAGTAAGTCCGAGAACTTTAAAAATGCAAGTAAACAGATAAGAAATAATTTCTCCCTGAAGTCAGTTTCAAAAAATTTTCCCCAATCTTTCTGTATTCTATAGTTTCCTTTGGGCTTTTCTTGCCTCTTCTCTTCCAATTTTTCCCCCTTTTTCTCTGTGTGATTGGTACGCAGCTAATTTAAGTTTAGGAGTGTTCTTTTCATATTCTTTTTGTTACTGCAAGCCATTAGAGTAAGGTTCTACATTTAGGCAACAAAAACGGAATGCACAGGTACAGTATAGGTGGTACCGTGCTCAATAGTAGTAACTGTGAGAGGGATCTTGGAGTTCTAGTGGACAACCATTGAAATATGAGCCAGCAGTGTGCAGCAGCTGCCAAAAAAGCCAACAACAGTTCTAGGCTGCATCAACAGAGGGATAGAATCAAGATCACGTGAAGTGTTAATACCACTTTATAATGCCTTGGTAAGGCCACACTTGGAATACTGCATTCAGTTCTGGTCGCCACGATGTAAAAAAGATGTGGAGACTCTAGAAAGAGTGCAGAGAAGAGCAACAAAGATGATTAGGGGACTGGAGACTAAAACATATGAAGAACGGTTGCAGGAACTAGGTATGTCTAGCTTAAGAGAAAGAAGGACTAGGGGAGACATGATAGCAGTGTTCCAATATCTCAGGGGTTGCCACAAAGAAGAGGGAGTCAAGCTATTCTCCATGGCACCTGAGGACAGAACAAGAAGCAATGGGTGGAAACTAATCAAGGAGAGAAGCAACTTAGAACTTAGGAGAAACTTCCTGACAGTTAGAACAATTAATCAGTGGAACAGCTTGCCTCCAGAAGTTGTGAATGCCCCAACACTGGAAGTCTTTAAGAAGATGTTGGATAGCCATTTGTCTGGAACGGTATAGGGTTTCCTGCCTAGGCAGGGGGTTGGACTAGAAGACCTCCGAGGTCCCTTCCAACTCTACTATTGTATTGTATTGTATAGAGTAAAAGTTGGTAATTAACTCACCCAGTTTCAATGCTCTGTCCATACACCACTCCTGCACAATCTTGGTTCCTGGTTGTCCCAGCTTTGTGACTTCCAGCAATGGCAGTCATGCCTGCTGCTTTTCGGGTGAGCTTGCTTCAGACCAAACAAGGAATTTGCGGATTCCTCATGGTCAGTGAAGCACCCCACCTTCCTTTACCTCCCCTCCAAGGAGGCTATGACCCTGAAGGGTTTCCCGGAAGCGGTTGCCAGCTGGATTTTGCAGGGCTCAGTGAAGCATGCTATTTCCCAGCTGTTCTCGCCAATGCTGCAACCCGGAAGTCCTGCATTGGTGCTATCTGCTGAAGGGGGGCAGACGTCCACTGGTATTGCTCCCATCCATGGCCCGGGAAGAAAGCCCACCCCAATGGGACTTGACTCGCTGGCTGCAACCCAAACATCAGTGGCTGGCTAGGGGTCAAAATCCCCCAAACATTTGGCTGCTGGCTGGGTTGACCTCCCAATTTTGGTTGCTGGGCCACCTGTGCCTTGGGGTGAAGGAGAACTACCATTTGTCTCATTCCTGCGGCAAGGTTGTGGGTTGACCTGCTTTTTTCTGTATGGAAGGAGCATAAATCCCCATTTGTTGTGCGTTGTGGAGTTTCAACTCAGGAAGGCGAATGTTGGCTGGGCCATGGTCCACTTGGGTGGCTCGGAGCTAAGGCAAGGGTTGGATTCAGTCATGGTAAGCTGTGTGATTTGGTCTGGAAGGCCGGTCAACGAATGACTGCATGACGGTGACTGGAATCCCAAATCTTTGGAGCACCCAGTTGGCATCTGCTTTGGTCCCCTCCACTCGTGGGCTGAGGCTGATCCCACACCCATCTGTGGCTCCAACAGCAACTCCTTAGGGGAGGTGAATCCCATGGCTTCATCTTGCAGAGTCATGTCCGGTTGCGAGGTGTGCCTAGGAGCTTGCTCTTTGCGCTTCCACTGTCGTGCTAGCAGCTTCCACCCATCCAGTTCTGGTCAGGTGCAGAGGTGCAAAGACAAAGGATGACCTTAACTTTCTAGAAAGAATTTTGTTATGGCTACATATCATCTAACTCCATACAATCACCCCTCCCATTTTCCCACAATAGAAAATGCATAATAGAATAAAAGTGTGGCAGGCCAAAGACCCAAAAGAAAAGATGGTTGCAAGCCTGAAAAATAATAGGTGTCGGGCTGCTACCACCTATTAAGCCGGACAGTTGCCAAAAGGCCACGAACCATGGTGGCACCAGCAAGTGCAAGACTGCAGCCCCTTCCACAGACAGACCACCTGGCAGCCAACAAGTGCCAAGGGAATATCAGGACCTCTTGGGAGTCTTTAGCGAAGAAGACTGCAACTTCCTCCCCCCTCACCCCCCCCCCCGATTGTGCAATTGAATTCCGTACCAGGGGCCAAAGATGTACTCCATGTCTCCCAAAGAAATGGAATAACTAAGGAAATACATTGATGCCAATCTGGCACGGGGATTTGTCCAGCCAGCAAAGTCCAGAGTGGTGGCCCCCATACTGTTTAAGGAGAAGAAAGACCGGGGGGGGGGGGAGGCTTTGTATGGGTTTTTGTGAAATTAATGCCGTGTGTGTGGAGAACCCTCTCCCACTCAGGACAGACATGCTAAGTCACTTAGCCAAGGGCAAGGTGTTCACCAAACTAGACTTGAGAGAAGCATACTATCACATAAGAATCAGCTTTCAGTTCAAAGTCATGCCGTTCGATCTGCAAGGAGCCCCCGCAGTCTTCATCCAATTAATAAATGAGGTGCTGCATGAGCATCTGTACAAGGGGGTCCTAGTTTACCTAGATAACATTCTCATATTCAGCTAAACTCTCGAAGAGCACATGAAGCTGGCGCGGCCAGTACTGAAAAAACTCCTAGCCACCAATGTCAGGGTGTGAATTCCGCCCTGTAAATTAATGAGGTATGAATCTTGGCATATCCTTGAAGCATACTTTTGAAATAAGCAAAATAAACCCGAGGTATATTCTAAGAAAAACATTTTATTGTAAAGAAAGTAAAAATACAAACTTACTAACTAAATGACTACATCTTGGCAGATTTCCTGTCTGCCTTGGCAGACGGACAAAAGAAAGAAGTAAAGTGAAGGTATGGAATGTATGACATGCGCAGTGAATCATTGCTGATAAGAAGCAGTTCATTCTGCCGTGTAACTCAGAATGTAGGCACAGGTGGCAAACCAAATAAACGCAGTGACAACCAAGCTCTACGCAAAGGTATCAAAATGTGAATTCCATGAGAGGGGTGGAGCCTTCCATCGTCTCCAGCCACAGAGAAGAGGTCAGCTCTATTCCTGTGCTGGTTTTCTCCTGTTTGTGGGCTCCAAGGGAGCCGAAAAGTCACTCTGTAGGACTGATGAAGCTAAGGAGTAATGCTCTGTGAGGTCGAAGGAGAGATCACAATCTCCTGATGAACACCAGAACTGTTTCTCTATGCCACGATGGGAGAAGAGACAGTCTAAGATGGCTGACACAAAGATGGGAGAGAGAATGACCATCTAAGCACAGTGCTGGAGGGACGTTGGTGGACAGTGTGGAACTGGGTGAGAAGAACTTTATTTATTTGAATTCTCAAATCCCAAAAAGAATTTGGAAAAGGATTCACAATTATTTAATACAGCAGCAGCCAGGCACATTGAAAAAATGCTAAAATTGAAGGAGTGGGGGGGGAGAAGATAGAAAAATTGCTAAAAATATAGAAAATTGGACTTTTAAACTGGACAGGCGTTTTATTGGAATGGCACTTTGAAATGCTGGAATTATTTACTCAAAAATTAACATTATCGTTACATCATGGAAAATTAAAAAAAAACAGCTTAATATTGAAATTTAATTAAAGAGTGTCACTTGCTGATGGAAAGAACAACACATTCCCCAAATTTTGTTTGTTAGAGGGATTTAAGGAGGTGCTGGAAGATTTCAGGGGCACTCCAGAGGAACAGGCAGATTAAGATTGGAATATAAAGAAACAAGAACAGTGAATATTTTGAGAAGTGTTTGTAAGCTTGAACATACGGTCTTTGGATTATTGGACCAAAAAAAGGATTCTGTGGAAAACCAGGGCTCAATCTTCCCTGTTGGGCCAGAGGCCTTCTCCGGGGGGCGATTTCATGAGATGGAGAGTGAAAAAACACCACGCAGGGTTCCTCGGGATGAAGCCGCACTCAGAGTTGCCTCTGGGGACCTCTTTTATTGGTAAACAAGGAAGGGCGGAGTAAAGGGTACATACATAGGTTTAACACTACCATATTTGGTCACACTTCCTGTAATAGCTTTAACACTACCATATTTGGTCATACTTCCTGTAATAGGTTTACTACCATACTTGGTCATGCTTCCTGTACTAGGTTTAACACTACCATATTTGGTCATGCTTCCTGTAATAGGTTTACTACCATATTTGGTCATGCTTCCTGTAATAGGTTTAACACTACCATATTTGGTCATGTTTCCTGTACTAGGTTTACTACCATATTTGGTCATGTTTACATTGGCTGCTCATCCTGGCATTGTGGTGATGAGATCCTTTTGTCTCCTTTGTTTTTCCTCCTAACGTGGTTCAGCCTCCTTCCAGAGGCCTACACGTAGTGGAAAATTACCAGAGATAGTTCTTCTGAGCACATGTTTTTTGTTTAGCCCTTAATGGTGGATCAGATACTACTGCAACAGGATTCAATAAAACTTGATGAGATGCTTCATCAAGAAGAAGGGAGTGGAACTTGGGAAGAGGTGGCATGGGCATTTCAAAGAATAAAGGAGACTGTCAGGGTTCCAAATAACATCCAAAATTACGGATGTTATTTGGAACCCTGAGAGCACGCCTGACAGAGACACTGACAAGACACTGCCAGAAAATCATGGAGAAAATGGAGAGCATAGATGAAATGCTGGTAAATATAATGGAAGAGACAGTGATTGTTCAAGACACTCAGGAAGAGGAGGAGCCAACTGGAAGAGGGGACAGAAAAAGGAGACAGACAAAACAAATGGAGCAGAGGGGGGGAGATAATAGTAAAAACAACAGGGATTGATGACATAAGCCAAGGGGAGAGTGCTTTAAGGAAATTTAAAAAGAAACTGGGGAAACAGGAAGATTTTTATGGGAGAAAGATAGGGGCAAGAGTAGATATTTTGGAAACTAGACAATGGAAAAGGATAGAAAAGGGAAGAAAGTTTAAAATAAGTAGGCAAGATGAGGAAACAGATAAAAATAAAGACTCAAGAGCAGAATATGGAAGACAAGCTAAGAAAAGAATAATCAAAGCTTTAAGGCAGGTAAGAGATGATGGTTAGACTAGGGAATATGTTTAATAGAAAAAAAATAGAGGGAAGGGATTTGGAGAAAGGGGGATCAATAAAACACACATTTTTACGTAATAAGGTGAAGCAATAATAAGGGGAAATTTGAATTTGAAGGATGGTATTACTAAATTATAATTTAATATGAATGTCGGTAGGTTTGTTAAATGTAATAAATATGATTAATAATACTTTATTTGTATTAAAACACATGATATGCAGAAGATGAAGACTGATACAAAAATAACATACTGAAATATTGAATAATTAAAAAATGAAGGATTATAAATTGAATAAGCAAATAATGAAAGAGCTTAATTTAAATATATGTTTATTAAATGTAATAAATATGATGGATAATATTTTATGAAAGATGGTATTAATACGTGTATTTAGTTAACATGGGGACTGGCATTAAAACAATACATAGAGTTACTGACTGAAAATGAAAAATGATAATTCATTATGAAAATGCATATGTATGCTAAATGTAATAATATATGATTAATATTTTAGTTGTATTATGATAGAATATGGTGATTGATATAAAAACAATATATTTAAATATTGGACAATCAAATAGCAAGTTGAATAAGTAACAATGGAAAAACTTAATGTAAGATAAATGTTGGTATTAATATTAGTTATATAAGTTCGTTAAATGTAACAAATATGATTGATAATATTTTATTCACATCAAAAGTTACAATAATTAAGATAGGATGATTGGTACAAAAATAGTATATTGAAACACTGAATAATTAAACAACGAAAGATTAAAATTTAATATAAAGATGTGTATTACTACTAGCATTATATAAGATTGTTAAATGAAACAAATATGAATAATACTTTTTTTGTATGAAATATATGATACTCAGGTACCAAACTATTTACACACAGATATGTAAAAAATAAAAAACTTGAAATTCAAAATTTGAATTCTACAAAAACTCGGCTTTCAGGATTTCCAGTGGGGTGGTGGTGGTGGTAGAAATGGACCCAGGAAAAGTGAAAGCGGTGCTAGACTGGCAACCTCCACACACCCACAAACAGCTTCAAAGTGTGAGAACCAAGAAATATGGCCTATTGATCTATTAGATTCAATAAGTCCTATGGATAATGGAAGGCCCCAGAAGAAAGAGATATGAACCAAAGTTTTCAGCTAGGATGATTTCAAAATTTACCAGAAATATTTGTAATCCTGCTGAACTGTTGCTAACTGTGAATTTTTAATTTTTTTTATTTTTGCAAAATATGCACTTGTATGGATTCGTTTAAAACAGGAAGAATGAAACTGTTGGAAGAGAGGAATTGAAAGTAATGTACACAGGTGTTCACAGAAAGTGACAGTTAGTGAGGTTGTGAAGCAAGTATGTGGTTAGAAGAACAGTATAAAAGATAGGGTTCAAGATCAGTTCAGAGCTCTTTGATTTATAGCTGTCCTTGTAGAACTTGCTGTTTCTCATTGGCCCACTGCAATGATTTGTTAATGCAGTGTATTACTGCTATTATATCTTTTATATCTATTCATTTCTAATATTCCAAATTATTAGAAACAATAAACCTCTGATCTTAAAGTACGAATTATTGCTTGTGTTGTTGCCTTTGTTTCCTATTGGAATTTTCTTATGACAAGTTTCCTAGGGTTTGTAAACTTTTATTCCAGCTTTCGCAAAAGTCGCTCTCCCCTTGACAGAACTGCTGAAAACTGGACCTCCTCCCACCAAACTGCAACCGAATCAACCACTCACCTGGTTGATGGACTGCCAAAGAGCTTTCGAAAAATTAAAAAGACTCTTTGTGGAGGAGCTGATCCTTAAATACCTAGACCCCGAGAGACAGTTCATCATCCAAGCAGACACTAGTGATGTAGCCATAGCTGCTGTGCTCTTACAAAAAAGACCTACAAGGACAGCTCCTGCCTTGTGCATATGTGTCCAAGAAGCTTACCGACACAGAGAGGAGGTGGGCTGTTTGGGAAAAAGAAGCCTACACATTTCACTGGGCCCTCTTGGAGGCATTTTCTTGAAGGGGATAAGGTGCCTTTTGAAGTTTGGATTGATCATAAGAACCTTGAGGCACTAAAAACCCCTAGAAAATTATCTCCCAAACAGATCTGTTGGGCACAATACTTCAGACGATTTAACTTTGAGCTGAAGTACATCCAGTGGGAAAAAATCTGCTTGCCGATGCCTTGTCAAGAAAACCACAGTTTGACAGCCACAGAGAAGAAGTCGTCCACACCATCATGCCCTCTGCACAACAAGCTGCACAGGTCATCACCAGAGGCCAAGCCAGAAGACCACATGACCCCAGATGGAACAAGCTGACAGCTGCACTAAAAACCGTTCTTCCAGCTGACCCCTGGCTCACAGATAATAAAGACGTTCTGACCATGAGGGATGGACTAGCATGGAAGGGATCCAAGCTACTGTACAATGAAATTGGTTTAGCCTCTACTGGTGCAATCCATAACAGAAAATACAAGACACCCCCGCCCCCCAACAAGCAACGCAAGCCACCACCAGACAACACATGCAAAGGCTGAGACCTGAAGAGGGATGGGGTTTGACTCAAAAGTTAAAAACAGAGCTACCTGTCAGATCCCTATTGTGATACTGCCATTCAAGTGGGGAGGGGACCGCGGATTCTTTTACTTACTTATTGCTCTCATCTTGTTTTCCTATGTATCCTGTAATTCCCTTGTTTATAACTTTTACCCTGTCACCTATTCTGCCCTGTGCTTTGATTTACCTTGGGGGATGTACAAGCGGGGAGGGCCATCTGTTTTCTCTCAGTTTGGAAGCCTCACAGAAGAAGTGCATGAGAACGACCGACTCCTTATCTCTTTCTCAGGACGACTGTTTCCACAACATCTTCACACCTGTGGATTGGCTCATTCAACATCAAACTGAGAGGAGGGGTTTCTAACCACTTTATGCTAAAGGATTTGCCTGGGGAAAACTCAGACCCTGCTTTGCATTGTCTTGCATTCACTTCCTTTCAATAAAAGTTTCCTTTTGAAATGCTAAAGTTTCTGTGTTACTGTGAATTGGATTAATATGAATGATACCCAGAACCAACTCTGTTCACACACAATATGGATGTATATTAATATTAATATTATCATTGCTGTTCCTGGAGATGCCAGAGTCAAAGAAAAAGAACTAGAAAAAATAATGAAATATTGCGACCTGGCCATCGAAACTACACAGCTATGGATGAAGCATGTAACAGTGATACCCATTGTCATTGGGGCACTTGGCACCATGTCCAAGAATTTTATAAGATGCATAAACAAATTGCAGCCTCCTCAATTGGGAGTGTAGGAGGGTGCTGTTGGGCACCAGGGTAAGCTGCATGATCTGGGTGCCATAGGTGGATGTTGGCCAGGTCCCCTGGGCCCTGGAAGTTTCAAGCGTATGCAGGGTCCTCCTACCTTCACACCCACTGGAGGACATTTTTCACAATGGAGAGAAAGAAGGATTTCGGAAGACGAATTGAGTTATTCAACTGCGTTAGGTAATCAAACTCTGGACGTTATAAGAGAAATGTTTGGGTCGCACGGGTTTAAGGAGCCGGTTCTTGGTGGTGGTTGGCGTAGAGAGCAGGAGCCACCCCGTCTGTCCCAGGAGACACGTGCCTCAGATGAAGGGTTGCACCAGTATAGCGCCACCCTGGAGTGATACCACCCTATGGATTGGGCCAGGGGGTTACTGAGGAACAGAGACCAGCAGTGCAAGGTACAACACGGATGGGCACATCATATGACAGTCGAGGTGTGGCCAGAGGGGAGAAAGGATATAAGGACTCCTCAACAAGGCCTCCTTAGCCTAGGTCGCTGGGCTATGGACCAGTTCCAATGGGTCCTTGGGATCCGCCAGCTGTCAAAGCATCTTTTGATGGAAGCCCAGATAGAGTAGCCCTTTTCATTGGACAAGTTATTAACCATCTGGATAAGTATGGACAATTATACCTATCTCAGTGGTCTATGGTTATGGCCGTAGTGGCAGTCATGGAGGGAGAGGCGGCTGAATGGGTCACTGACCTGCATAGCGACCATGCCAGAGAGCTGGGAGACATTGGTCTGTTCCTGGCGGTGTTCCAGGAACGGTTTGAAGATAGTACTAGGGCACAATGGGCGGAGGGAGAGTTGCTGGCAGTCAAACAGAGGGGCCGGGCAGTAACTGATTGCATCAGAGAATTTCGACGACTTGCCAGGAAGGTCAGGGACTGGCCAGAGAGATTGGTCATATATCAGTTAAAGGTTGGTCTCAACTGTGGGTTAAGGAGAGCATGTGTATACTGGGGCCTGATACCTCACCTTATACATTGGTTCCAGGCGGTGACTGAATTGGATGCTGAGTTGCGGGATGATGGATTGAAAACGGGTTGGATGCAATGGGGTCAAAGACCATCTGAAAAGCCAACTAAAAGCAGCCCCACTACGCTGACAGCACCACCCATAACAACAAGTCCTTTGATTGCAATGCCAGTTAGAACTGGACCTCCTTGCATGCCAAAGTTGTGTTTCCACTGGGTCACAGAGCTGTAGAATTTCCAGAGGCGATTGTAAAGGCACCAACCGTAAAGCCTGTCACTTGGCCAGGAATGGCGAGGAAGAGTGTCCAGAAACCAGTGGAGTCCTCCAGGGGAGCACAGAAAGTGGCTCAATCACCACAGGGCGATGGCATACCCATTATGAATGAAGGTGTACTGGCCAGTGAGAGTGATGAAGAGGAGGAGGAAGACCCTATGGTGTGCAATGCTATAAAACCTTTCCTTGTGCCAGTTACCCTGGGGGCGAGGCGTGGCCTCAGGGGGTTTTTAGCAAAAAATTTAATTCGTTTTTTAGGGGGTTCTAGGGTGGGGGGAGGGGTTAGCCGGGCTGAGGGAGGGACCAGTGCCAAGCCGGCGGGTGGAGTTAAGGAAAGGAGCGGAGCCATTAAGGGGGGGAGTAGCGATACTCCAGAAGAGGGTCTTTTCATTCCAACGGTCGTGGGGAGGGGCAGGTGCGAGGGTAGACAGAGATCGCATCACCGGTTGGGATACCGCAGTCGTTGGGTACGGCCGGTCATATGTCCCAACCCCCGCAATCTAGGTGGTCAGGACCTACAGAGCCAGGGCCTGAGGCTGATGCTATGCAATGCCAGGTCCGTTGTCAACAAAGCCCCCCTCATTAACGACCTGGTGTCGGGGGGGGAGCCGGACCTGGCAGGAATTACGGAGACCTGGCTGGGCCACGAGGGAGGCCTCCCCCTCGTGGAAATGTGCCCGCCGGGCTACCACGCATTTCATCAGTCACGGGCACTAGGCAGGGGTGGTGGGGTAGCGGTCATTGTGAGGGAAAGTCTTGAGCCGAGACAGACCACTGTGCCACAGATAGCCGGTTGTGAGTCCCTGTGTGTGAAGTGGGGCCCAGGGAAGCAGTTGGGCTTGCTAATTGTATACCTGGCTCCTCGCTATGCATCAGCAGCCCTGCCCGAGCTCCTTGGGGTGATCGCCGAGATGGCAGTTGAAACGCCTAGACTATTGGTCATGGGTGACTTCAACCTGCAATCGGTAGGGGAGGCATCCGAAGTAGCTCGGGAGTTCATGGCTTCCATGACAGCCATGGACCTGACCCAAATAATTCAGGCCCCCACACATGAGGGAGGACACACACTGGATCTTATTTTTGTCTCTGGCCAATGGAGGAGTGATCTGGGAGTAGGGGATTTAGCTATCACCCCCCTGTCATGGTCTGATCACTCACTGCTCCGGCTCGACTTTCCAGCCGCTACTCCCCACCGCGGGGAGGCGGAACCAGAGTGCCCAAGATGGTTCCACCCCAGGTGCCTGATGGAACCTGATAGGTTCCAGACGGAGCTCGGGCCATTTCCTGTAGCCCTGACCCACACCCGTTCGGAGGACCTAGTGGCTGCATGGAATAGTGCGGCCGCTGGGGCCTTGGACCGGGTGGCGCCTTTGCGGACTCTCTTGCGGCAGCGAACCACCCAGGCTCCTTGGTTCACCGAGGAGCTGAGGGTGATGAAGCGCCACAAGAGACGCCTAGAGAGCAGATGGAGATCATCACGCTCTGAATCTGACCGAATTCACGTAAGAGCCCATTTACGGACTTACCTTGTGGCGTTAAGAGTGGCCAAGCGTCAGTATTGTGCCACTCTTATTGCGTCCGCAGATAACCGCCCTGCCGCCCTGTTTGGGGTGACCCGCTCCCTCCTCCAACAGAGGCCGCGGGAAGCTCCTCTGCAGGGCAGAGCAGAGGAATTTGGGGAGTATCTGCAGGACAAAATCGCTCAGATTCGAAGCGAGTTGGTCCCTACTAGTGGTCTGGAAGGGACGTCGGAGGCGGGTCATGAGGTCCCATTCTGGGAGGAGTTTGACTCTGTTGCTTCCGAAGATATGGACAGGTTGCCTAGGCGACTGCGAGCCACCACATGTTTATTGGACCCGTGTCCCTCCTGGCTTGTACTGGCATCCTGGGAGGTCACACGAGGCTGGCTCCAGGAGTTAGTCAACGCTTCCTTGAGTGAAGGGTTTCTGCCGGCCGCCCTGAAAGAGGCGGTGGTGAGGCCCCTCCTCAAGAAGCCTTCCCTGGACCCAGCTCTGTTAGCCAACTACCGTCCCGTCTCCAACCTTTGCTTTCTGGCGAAGGTTGTAGAGAGTGTGGTGGCACAACTGTTTCCGCGCCACTTGGAGGAAAATGATTATCTGGACCCGCGCCAGTCTGGTTTCCGGCCCGGCCACAGCACGGAGAAGGCATTGGTCGCATTGGTGGATGATCTCTGGAGGGCTACAGATGGGGGTTGCTCCTCCATCCTGGTCCTATTAGATCTCTCGGCGGCTTTCGATACCATCGACCATGGTATACTATTGCATCGACTGGAGGGGTTGGGGGTGAGGGGCACCATCTTGCGGTGGTTCTCCTCTTACCTCTCTGGCCGAGTGCAATTTGTATTGGCAGGGGGGCAGAGGTCGACCTCGAGGCCGCTCTCTTGTGGGGTGCCACAAGGGTCGGTCCTCTCGCCTCTCCTGTTCAATACATATATGAAGCCGCTTGCCGAGATCATTCGTGGGTTTTGGGTAGACTACCATCTGTACGCGGATGATACCCAGCTGTACATTTCTACCCCAAACCACCCCAACGATGCTATCGAAGTGATGTCCCGGTGTCTGGAAGCCGTACGGATCTGGATGGGAAGTAACAGACTCAATCTCAACCCATCCAAGACTGAGTGGCTGTGGCTACCGGCGCCCTGGTTCAACCAGCTCACTCCATCACTGGCCATTGGGGGTGAACGTCTGGCCCCCGTGGATCGGGTACGCAATTTGGGCGTCCTTCTGGATACCCGGCTGTCCATGGATGACCATGTGACAGCCGTGGCCCAGGGGGCGTTCCACCAGGTTCGCCTGGTGCGCCAATTGCGTCCCCTATTGGACCGGAGCGCCCTTCGCACAGTCACTCATGTGCTTGTGACGTCCTGGCTAGACTACTGTAACGCTCTCTACATGGGGCTCCCCTTGAGATGCACCCGAAGGCTGCAGCTGGTTCAGAATGCGGCCGCGTGGGTAGTCTCGGGAGTCTCTAGGTACTCCCACGTAACACCTCTCCTGCCCGGGCTACACTGGCTACCTGTGGCTTTTCGGGTGCGCTTCAAGGTGTTGACCATCATTTTTAAGGCGCTCCATGGGACAGGACCTAGTTATTTGCGGGATCGTATCCTGCCCCATACATCCCTCCGACCGATTCGCTCACACAGAGAGGGACTCCTCCGGGTGCCGTCCACTAGGCTGTGCCAGCGGGCGACGCCTAGGGGAAGGGCCTTCTCTGTGATGGGCCTGACCCTCTGGAATGACCTTCCCCCTGACATTAGAATGACTACGGATCTCCGCTCCTTCCGTCAGAAACTTAAAACCCACCTATTCCAGCTAGCCGGCTTGGCCTAATTCCACCTATCCCACCTCAGTTCTATTTCTAAATTTTTAAGATTGGTTTTAAGGCTTGTTTTTTAATTTTTATAAATTGTACAGGGGTTGTTTAATTTGGTTTTTACCTATGTGTATGATTGTTTGTATGTTTTAAATTTATTCCTGTACACTGCCCCGAGTCCCTCCGGGGAGAGGGGGCGGTCTAGAAATTTAATAAATTATTCTTCTTCTTCTTATTATTATTATTATTATTATTATTATTATTATTACCCTAAAAGCAAAAACCTGCTGGGAGTGCAAAGCCTTAATAGACTCAGAATGCACTAGGTGTCTTATAAGTGCTGATACTGCTGCTAAGATGGGGGTACCTGTGAGGAGATTATCCCAGCCCATACGTTTCGAACAAATGGAGGGCTCTTTGTTGGGGGGCCAGCCGGCAACCCATATAACTGACCAGGTCACGATGGAGCTAGGCCCACATAGGGAGGTCATACGTTTCATGGTTGTCCTGGGAATTACCGAGGAGGTTGTATTGGGTTTAGCTTGATTAGACAAGTGGAGTCCCACTATTTGGTGAGGGGGAGGTAGTAGGCATCTTCAGATCGGACTTGGCCCTAACCCACCTCCACATGAGCAACTTGCCATGGGGTTGGAGTCTGACAAAGGGGGGAAGGAGGCACCAAATCCACTAGTGTATGATGATCTAAGGGAGGTGTTCACTGAGCAAGGTTGTGATACCTTGCCTCCCCACAGGCCCACTGATTGTGCTATCGAGATAATCCCTGGGTCACGATTACCGAAACCTCGCATGTACTCAATGTCTCCTTACGAGATGTGAGCGTATATTGAAAAGAATCTTAAGCGGGGTTTTATACAACTAGCCCGATCACGGGTAGCTGCTCCAGTGCTGTTTCAGGGAAAAAAAGATGGAGTGTTAAGGCTGTGTGTTGACTTTAGAGGTATCAATGCAGTTTGCATTGAGCACCTCTACCCGCTTCCATTGATGAAATATATGTTGGCCTGATTAGCAGAGGGCCACATATTCACTAAACTCAATCTCAGGGAGGCCTATTACAGGATCTGAATCAAAGTGGGAGATAAATGGAAAACAACGTTCAATTGTCCGTTAGGTAGCTATCAGTGTAGGGTCACGGCCTTTGGGTTACAAGGAGCCCCTGCTGTGTTCATGCATCTGATTAATGAAGTCTTGCATGAACACCTTTATAAAGGGGTCCTTGTTTACCTAGATGATATACTGATATACACTAAAACAATGGAAGTCTCTGGTTCCGAAGGGTTAATGAAAAGAGCCAAACACAGAAATGGTTTGAAAATGCAGTTTAACTTCCAGCAGCATGAACTGACCAACAAAGCACTAAGGCAATGAATACTGTGAAGTTCCCAGAAGATGTCCTAATTAATTCACGAGCCTCCAGACAAAGTTCAAAAGAAATCCATTCATTTATTAGGATCAACATCCTGGCATGTACTCCTGTGGAGCCAAAACTGATTTACACTTAATGGCATCTGAACTTTACCCCTGTGTCCCCTCCCCCCTGCCTTGGTCATAACTCACATTCACCAACAAGATGCTATGGCAGGTTATGGACATGCATATTCACATGCTAGTTACAAGAATATGAGACCTGACTCTAGCAAAAGTATGCATGGAATTCTCCTCCCTTCTCTACGCCACTTGATAGTAGTCATGGCAACACTTTGCAACTTGACATCTGGCTCCCCTCACTTACCGAAAGCAACCTGTGTAAAACAAAGCAATTTGAGTACAGGTGTACAACTTAGGGATGCGGTCCTCCCCCAGGCTTGCCTGGATTTTCTGCATGGAATTTTGCTATAAGGTGATCAGCCTGGATATTCCTACTTTTTACCCAAGATGCCTCTGATAAGGGGTAGCCCTTCCACTTGATTAAGTATTGGAGTTTTCTCCTGTGCCACCTCAAATCAAGGACTCGTTGAACTTCATAATGGGTTTGGCCCCCTATGACCACAGGGCCCAGGGTCTCCTGGGGTAGTGGTCTCAGAGTGGATCCGATCATGGGTTTTAAGAGGTTACTATGAAACGCCAGGTGTATCTTCCCCAGCAATCGAGGCAGTTTCAATTGCACTGTGACTGGGTTGATGATCTTTACTATGGGGAATGGTCCCATAAACTTTGGCCCCAGTTTCTTGCTAGGCAGTTTTAATCTCAAATATTTTGTGGAGAGGTAAACCTTCTCTCCCACCGGGAATGGCCGTTGCAGAGCCTGGTGTTTATCTGCCTGTTTCTTATAACTTTGTGCTACTTTAGCCACTGCTTTTTTGACATTTTCCCAGGTTGCTTTCAGCATTGACATCCAGTCAGTCAAGCTGACTAAGGAGGGGAGATCCCTTGGATACTCAGGCATTGGGACGACGTCCATACCTGTCAGTGCAGCCTCCATCAGTAACCAAGAAAGAAACCACTCAAGTCCATTTTTCAGAATTAAGAGTACTTTTACTGGTTATGAGTAGATAGCAGCTAGCAAAGCAAGATCTGAGGCAAAAGCGCGCACAATCATAGATATCAATATGTGACCCAGCTCCCTCCCCCTAGTGATCCCAACCCCCAGTCCAATCCCCACACCCCACAGGTGTCATGTGGGCTGCACTTTCAAAACCCATCATCAGGATGGTATGGCGGATGGTTGGCCTTGGCGGCAATTCCACTATCTGCAGCATGCACAGTAGATGGTGAGAAAACGACTCCCTTCTTCATTCACTCCTGTGCTCAAGCTTCCCCTCCCAAATACCATTTATCTCCCCCCCTCCCCGTTTCAATGGCAGCCGAAAGTGAGCAGCAAAGCAGAGGTTGACATCCGGCCCTCCGTCAGGAAAGGACATCACCCCTGGAAAAGGTAGAAAGAAAATAGGAACAAGACAGATTAGACATAAGTATGGCAATACGAGTTAGGGCTTATCGGGATAGGCAGAGTAGAATCTCCGCAAAAGCCGAGGAGCTCTAACATGGGACTTATCAACCCATTCAGCTTGGGATGGGGGAAAATGTTTCCAGGAGACCAGATACTGAATCTGATTCCTACGTCTCCTGGAATCCAAAATTTCTTTGATCTCAAATTGTTGCTCTCCTTCGATGAGAAGAGGGGTAGGAGGTGGCGGAATGGGTGTTCGAAAAGAAGAGGTGTGCACTGGTTTCAACAGGTTAACATGAAATACGGGGTAAATGCGGTTGAGGTACTTTGGCAATTCCAACCGTACAGAAACAGGATTAATGATCTTCACAATAGGAAATGGACCAACATACTTAGGCCCTAATTTCTTCAACTTTTGGGTAGTTTGGAGAAATTTGGTAGACAGAAAAACTTGATCTCCAACCTTGTACTCCCTTTCTTTCACCCTCTTCTTGTCAGCCTGTTTCCTGTGTGCTCGATGAGCAGCCTCCAACGGTTTTTGGGCTATGGGCCAAACCTTTTGGAGCTGGTCACTCCACTCCAAAAGGGACAAAACTTGTGGTTTTTCACGGGGCAACTCAGGGATTGGCACAAAATCCTGTCCAAATACAAGTCTAAACGGTGTGAAACTGGTGCTGCTGTGCACAGAGTTGTTGTACACTACTTCAGCATGTGGTAACAGTTCAGTCCAATTATCTTGCTGATAATTGATAAAACACCGGAGATATTGCTCCAAAACAGAATTAGTCCTTTCACAAGCACCATTAGTCTGAGGATGGTGGGCGGAGCTTAACACCTGAGCGGAGCCAATCAACTTCAAAAACTCCTTCCAGAAGAGGGAGGTGAACTGTATCCCTCTATCTGATATTATGCGCTCTGGCACCCCATGCAAACGGTACACATGTGCAATAAACAATTTAGCTAAGGACTTAGCTGAAGGGATCTTGGAACAAGGCACAAAATGAACCTGTTTAGAGAACAAATCCGTGACTACCCAGATCACGGTATTTCCTTGACTCTCAGGTAATTCGACAATGAAATCCATTGATATTTCCTTCCATGGCGATTCAGGATGGGCTACAGCTTGAAGCAGGCCTTGGGGCTTCCCAGGAGGTCGCTTAGCAGCCGCACATACAGGACAACTGGCCACGTATGATTCAATGTCCTTTTTCAAAGAGGGCAAACAAAATTTGTCTTTTGATGAGATGTAGAGTTTTCACAAATCCAAAATGGCCAGCCATGCAGGAATCATGAGCTTGTTGTAATACCAAAGGCTTCATTCTTGCAGGAACATATAATTTAGCGCCTATCCAGGCTAGTCCATCTTTCATGGTGCATTCATTTGAATGTTCCTTAAACCAGTAGTCGGACTCAAGGCTTTCCTTAATTTTGCAGATGAGGTCTGTTCTGACCTCCAACTTAGGGGCACTTTGGCTTCTGATAAGCATTGGAGCAGCAAGACTTTTCGCTGGGATAACGGGAAGCACCACGCTCAACTTGGAGCTGTTGTATTGTGGGAGTCTGGATAATGCATCCACCATAAAATTTTCCCCCCAGGGATGTATTTCAGGGTGAAATTGAACCTGTTGAAATGTTGCGCCCAGCGCATCTGTTTAGGAGAAAGTTTTCGAGGGGTCTTTAATGCTTCCAAATTTTTGTGATCAGTCCACACCTCAAAAGGGTGTTTAGCTCCCTCAAGGAAATGTCGCCAGGTCACCAACGCCCACCTGACTGCAAAAGCTTCCCTTTCCCATATGGCCCATCGCCTCTCCGTCTCCGTCAGTTTCCGGGAGGTGTAAGCGCAAGGTTACAGGTGCCCGTCAGCGTTTGCTTGAAGTAACACAGCCCCCACCGCCACATCACTAGCGTCAGCTTGAACGATAAAAGGTCTGGGTGTTTTAAAACGGGTTCAGCTGCAAAGAGTCGCTTTAGGAGGAGGAGGAGCTTCCGGCGATGGCAGTCGCCTCTTAAAGCTCCGGAATATCAAGGAGCGCAGCGATGGGCGGAAAGGTTGTATCCGACCCTCATTTCCATCCGAGGGTCGGGACTCAGATAGCATGACCACCCTGGCTCATTTTTGACCCATTTGGGTCTGCCAGGGTGGGTCAGAAGACTGGCGGGAAGGATAGAGAGCAGATGATGTGCGGAATGGGGGAGAGAAACCGGCAACGGAAATGGCGGCGTGTGTGTCAGCGACAGCGGCGGCGGCAATCTTTGGAGCGCTTTGAAGCGTTTTGGAGAGAATGGCTAGTAGGAGGAATTGTGAGGCTGGAATTCTGAGGCTGGAAGGAAAGAGGCTGTGGCGCTGGTGAGGAAAGAGACTGGTGAGCTGGAGAGCTGGAGAGCTGGAGAGCTGGAGAGCTGGAGAGTTGGAGAGCTGGAAATGGCGACGTTTGTGACAGCGTTTTGGAGCGTTTTGGGACGTTTTGCAGAGAGCGACAGGAAGGAAGAATGTGAGAACGGCAGGAAAGAGGAATGTGAGGTTGGATGGAAAGAGACTGGTGAACGGGTGAACTGAGAGGTTTGGAAGGAGTGAGCTGGTGAGCTGAGAGGCTTGGAAGGAGAGAAGGAGAGACTGGAAGGAGAGTGAGGAAAAAGGAGAGAGAGGAAAAAGAAGGAGTTGGAAGGACATTGGAAGGACACTGGAAGGAGAGAGGCTGGCTCCAACAGCAGCCGCTGAAAGAGTTGTCATGGATGCCAGTAACATCATTAGGACATTGGGTGATTGGGTGAGTCCCCACCAACATCTGGATTTGAGGTGGGAGTCATGAGAGAGTAGGACTGGAATGGAGGTTGGGGGCAGCTGGGGGCGGCCTAGAACACCGGAGGTCACCGGAAGCCCTATATTAGGGCTATAGGTAGGCCACAGGGGTGTTTAGGCCAAGACCATCTGCCCCCCAAGAACATCGGCCCCCTCCCAATCGGGAACTCCATTCCTTAAGAACTCCAGATTACCATCTTTAAACTCTCTCTATGAACTCCCACCCACCTAGGACCACCTAGGATCATCTACCCTTTGGACCATCTCTCCTCCACCCAGACCACCATTTGGACATCTAAGATCTCTCCCCCCCCCCTTTTTCTATGACTGACCATTTACCATCTATAATACCTTTGACCCCATCGTGTTTTTAAGATTCTGAAGATTATTTATACGAGGCTTGACCTGCTCCGCCTGCGGGAGACCCCCCTCTCGCAGGCATGGCCCTTGACGCTTGCAAGGGCCCGCCTTGATGACGGGTTTATAGACCCCGAGAGGTGGAAGAAACGGAGGCTTAGGGGGTTTTTAAGGAAATGTTTTTTATCCTTTTTAGGGGGCTCCAGGGAGGGTTTTAGGGTAGGAGGGGAGGGAAATCTGTCCAGGAGGAGGTCCAGTGCCAGGCGAACAGGTGAGTCCAGGAGGGAAGTGAGTGTGGTGGAGGGGGGGAGGGGAAAGAACGTTCCAATAGAGGGTTGCCTTATTACATCGGTCGCGGGGAGGGGGGGATGCGAGGACAGGAGAAGACCACAGCGTCGGTTGGGAGACCGTGGTTGTTGGTTACACCCGGTCGTTTGTACCAACCCCCGCAACCTAGGTGGTCAGGAGCTACAGAGCCAAGGCCTGAGGCTGATGCTCTGCAATGCAAGGTCCGTGACCAACAAGGCCCCCCTCATTAATGAGTTGATCTCAGAGGGGGAGCTGGACCTTGCAGGGATAACGGAGACCTGGTTGGGCCACGAGGGTGGTTTACCCCTTGTGGAAATGTGCCCGCCGGGTTTCCGTGCATTTCATCAGCCTCAAGCCTTGGGTAAGGGTGGTGGGGTGGCGGTAGTGACACGGGAATGTCTAGAGCCGAGAGAGCTCACTGTACCTCAGATACACGGATGTGAGTCCCTTGGTGTGAAATGGGGCCCAGGGAGGCAGTGGGGCTTGCTGATTGTATACTTGGCTCCTCGCTATACGTCAGCAGCCCTGCCCGAGCTCCTCGAGCTGATCTCAGAGACGGCAGTTGAGACCCCCAAGCTTGTGGTTATGGGGGATTTCAACTTGCCGTCGACGGGGGAAGCATCCGAGGTAGCTCGGGAGTTCATGGCTTCCATGACAGCCATGGACCTGACCCAATTAATTCAGGGCCCCACACATGAAGGTGGCCACACTCTGGACCTTGTTTTTGTATCTGAACAGTGGGCGAGTGATCTGGGAAGAGGGGATGTAACCATTACTCCCCTGTCATGGTCAGATCACTCATGTCTCCGGCTGGACTTCCCTGGCGCTACCCCCCACCGTGAGGAGGCGGAACCAAACTGTCCAAGTTGGTACCGCCCCAGGCGCCTGATGGAACCGGATAGGTTCCAGACGGAGCTTGGGCCATTCCCTGTAGCCCTGACCCGCGCTCGCTCCGAGAACCTAGTGGCCGCCTGGAATAGGGCGGCCGCTGGGGCCCTGGACCGAGTTGCGCCTTTGCGGCCTCTCCTGCGGCGACGACCCACCCGGGCTCCTTGGTTCACCGAGGACCTGAGGGTGATGAAGCGCCATAGGAGACGCCTAGAGGACAGGTGGAGGTCTTCACGCTCCAAATCTGACCGAACACAAGTAAGAGCCTATTTACGGACTTACCTTGTGGCATTAAGAGTGGCCAAACGCAGACATTGTGCCACTCTTATTGCGTCCGCCGATAACCGCCCTGCCGCCCTGTTTCGGGTGACCCGCTCTCTCTTATCACAGAGCACGCGGGAAGCCCCTCTACAGGGCAGAGCAGAGGAGTTTGGGGAATATCTGCAGGACAAAATCGCTCAGATCCGGAGCGGATGGACCCCCTTCAGTGGACCAGAAGAGCCGCCAACAGTGAGTCTTGTGAGACCACTCTGGGAGGAGTTTGCGTCTGTTGCCCCCGAGGATTTGGATAGCTTGCGTGGATGGCTGCGACCGACCACATGTTTAATGGACCCGTGTCCCTCCTGGTTGGTACTGGCATCCTGGGAAGTGACACGAGGCTGGCTACTGGGCCTGGTGAACGCCTCTTTGAGCGAGGGGTCCTTTCCTGCTGCCTTGAAAGAGGCGGTGGTGAGGCCCTTACTCAAGAGGCCTTCCCTTGACCCGATGGAGCTAGCTAATTATCGTCCAGTCTCCAACCTTCCCTTTTTAGCGAAGGTTGTAGAGAATGTGGTGGCACAGCAGTTTCCACGACACCTTGAGGAATCCGAATATCTAGACCCACGCCAGTCCGGCTTCCGGCCCGGACACAGCATGGAGACGGCCTTGGTCGCGTTGGTCGATGATCTCTGGAGGGCCAGAGATAGGGGTTGTTCCTCTATCCTGGTCCTATTAGATCTCTCGGCGGCTTTTGATACCATCGACCATGGTATCCTATTGCGCCGGCTGGGGGAATGGGAGTTGGAGGCACCGTTTTGCGGTGGTTCGGCTCCTACCTCTCCGACCGGACGCAATGTGTGTTGGCAGGGGGGCAGAGGTCGACTCCGAGGCCACTCACTTGTGGGGTGCCTCAGGGGTCGGTCCTCTCGCCCCTTCTGTTCAACGCATATGTGAAGCCGCTGGGGGAGATCATCCGTGGTTTTGGGGTGGAGTATCATCTGTACGCTGACGATACGCAGCTGTACATTTCCACCCCAGACCACCCCAACGAGGCTGTCGAGGTGATGACCCGGTGTTTGGAAGCCGTCGGGGTCTGGATGGGGGACAACAGACTCAAGCTCAATCCCTCCAAGACTGAGTGGCTGTGGCTACCGGCAACCCGGTTCAGTTGATTCCATCGCTGACCATAGGGGGCGAGCAATTGCCCCCTGTGGAATGGGCGCGCAATTTGGGCGTCCTCCTAGATGCCCGGCTGTCAATGGATGACCATGTGGCAGCTGTGGCAAGGGGGGTGTTCCATCAGGTTCGCCTGGTGCGCCAATTGCGCCCCCTACTGGACCGGGATGCCCTACGCACGGTCACTCATGCACTGGTGACGTCTCGGCTGGACTACTGCAATGCCCTCTACATGGGGCTTCCCTTGGGAAGCGCTCGAAGACTGCAGCTAGTCCAGAACGCAGCCGCGCGGGCTATTTTTGGGAGTACTAGGTACTCCCACGTAACACCGCTCCTGCGCGAGCTGCACTGGCTGCCTGTGGTCTTTCGGGTGCATTTCAAGGTGTTAATCACCATCTTTAAAGCGCTCCATGGCTCAGGACCTAGGTACTTGCGGGATCGCATCCTACCACACACTTCCCTGCGACCGATTCGCTCTCACAGGGAGGGGCTCCTCCGGGTGCCGTCCACTAGGCAGTGCCAACGGGCGACACCTAGGAGTAGAGCCTTCTCTGTGATGGGCCCAACCCTCTGGAATGACCTCCCCCCGATATCAGAACCACCACCGACTTTCTCTCCTTTCGACGAAAACTGAAGACTCACCTGTTCCGTTTAGCTGGCCTGGACCATTCATAACCTCATTATACCTCTTGGCAGATATATTTTTAACTGGGTAATTTTAATTGGGTATTTTTTAGGATTGTTTATATACTGCTTTTTATCTGCTTTACCTGTACAGTGTTGTATTGTCTCCTCTTCTATGTTTTTATGTTTCCATGTTTGTAGTCTATTTTATCTATTTCACTTGACTGTACACCGCCCCGAGTCCCTTTGGGGAGAGGGGGCGGTACAAAAATCGAAATAAAAGGTAAAGGCAAAGGTAGTTTTTCGAATGCGGCCTGACATTCCATAGTCCATTTTAGTGGCTTCCCCGGTTTGGGTTTGGCCTCTCCTTTTGACTTAAGGAGATTTGTAATGGGTAGCGCAATGCTGGCAAAAGAAGGAATAAATTGACGATAAAAATTTGCAAACCCCAAGAAACTCTGCAATTGTTTGCGGGTGCGGGGGGGGGGTGTGCCCAATCGGTAACGGCTTGGACTTTGGCTGGGTCCATCTCGATGCCATTATGGGAGATGCGATAACCAAGGTAGTCAATTTTTTCCTGATGAAATTCACAATTAGACAATTTGGCGTAAAGCTCCGCAGCGCGGAGTTTTTTGAGAACTGAACGCACCAATGTCACATGTTCTTCACGTGTTTCCGTGTAAATAAGGATTTCATCAAGATAGACCATCACGTCTTTGTATAGGTGGTCATGCAAAACTTCATTTATTAGTTGCATGAAAACCGCTGGTGCCCCCTGTAGGCCAAAAGGGAGTACACGGAATTGAAAGCAACAAAGTGCGCAGTTGAAAGCAGTTTTCAATTCATCTCCCTTCTTAATCCTGATTCTGTAATAAGCCTCCCTTAAGTCCAATTTTGTGAAGATCCTCCCTTTACCCAAATGGGCCAACATCTCCTTCATCAGAGGAAGGGGGTAAACATTGTGTACAGACACCACATTTAAATTTTTGTAATTCACACAGAGGCGAAGAGAGCCATCTTTTTTTTCTCTAAATAGTACTGGAGCTGCCACTCGGGGCCTGGCCAGTTCAATAAACCCCCTTTGTAAATTTTTGTCAATAAACTTCCGTAATTCATCCATTTCACGGGGAGTCATTGAGTAGATTTGGGGTTTGGGAAGCTTTACACCCGGGAGGATATCAATGTTGCAATCTGTTGCGCGGTGAGAGGGTAATTTATCAGAGGATTTCTCACTGAAAACATCCTTTAGGTCCCAATATTCGTGTGGGATTTTCTCCTCCCCCTCAATTTTCTCTTGTCCAGTGGCCGCTAGGTTAGGTTTAGTGTTAATGGGCTTTGGAGCCCCCCCTTCACCCTCGGGAGGTGTTGCGGAACGGATGCGCAACCACCCTTTCCGCCAATTGATGTGTGGGTTCCACTTCCGTAACCAAGGTAATCCTAGTATGAGAGGCCGATCCATTCCTGGTGCGACAATAAAACTTATAGTCTCTTGGTGAGTTCCCATCCACATGTCTATTGGCTCAGTTACAAAATGGGCAGGGCTTCCCCCAGCTATTGAGCCGTCTAGCTGGCAAAAAGCAATAGGGAATTTTAAAGTTCTCAATTTCAGCCCCAGTTTCTCCACCACTTCAGGACTAACGATGCAACGTGTGCACCCTGAATCTAAGAGGGCCAGCATTTTGTCCTGCGCTCCAGTAGAGGGTACTTTTAGTTCTACTGGGATAGTCATGGGGCCCGATTGGGAACTTACCAGACGTTCGTCGTCAGATTTGGTTTCACTTTCTTCCGATGAGGATGATGGTTCCCCCTCCCTTGGGGTGGGATGGAACTGCGTAGATTGCTCCACCCCTTTCATGGCGGTTTCCTTTCTTCTCCCAGGTTGTTTGTCTGGTTTTCTCTCTCCCCCAGTAGTAGGTTTTGGTCCCATCTTGGTGCGGCAGTTTGCTGCGATGTGTCCCTCCTTCCCACAACAGAAGCAAGTGATGACTCGGGGCTTACTAGTAGACCAACTTTTTCCCCCCTTTGGAACTCTTTGGGGGCCCTTGGGGGGGGAAGTAGCTTTCTCTTTTCCACTGTCACCACGGTACTTGTCTTGGGCCAAATCAGTTTCTACATCTGCTGCCAATTCATACCAGTCCTGCAATGTGCGGGGGGGGGGGGGGGCTGTTTACACAGTTCTGGTATATATCTTTCTTCAGACCATCCATGAAGCCATCCAACAGGGCTTGTTCGGACCAACCCCTCATATAATCAGACAGTGCATGAAATTCTTTTGTATATTCAGCAACTGGTCTGTTTCCTTGGGTAAGGGCTTTAAATTTAGTTCTGGCTTTTTGCTCTGTGAGAGGATCATCAAAGCGTTTCCTCAAGGCAGCCATAAACCGATTGTAATCTCTTAGTAGGGGGGAATTTGCATTATGCAGAGCAACCATCCAGGCAGCCGCCCTATCTTCTAATGCCAGGGTAACAATTCTTACCTTGGCTTCTTCTGTAGGCAATTCTTCGCCATACTGACGCATGTAATTCCATACGTGAAACAGGAAAAATCCTAGATCCATTGCCTCCCCACCGAATTTTGTTCCAAGTGGGGGAAATTTGGCCATCCGCCGTTTGCGGGGACCCCCTCCCCCTCTTGGGATGGCTCTGGCGGCTGCTGCTACTGGGGTTGGGGCTCGTTCATCTTGCTCATCACCCCCATCTGCGGCTCCAGTCTCTTTCGGGCAGAACAGACCCTCTGCAGTTCTCCTCTCTGTTTCTGGGGGAAGGTCTTCTCTCCCAGGATCACTCTCACAAACGTCGTCTCTCCCATGCCTCTTCGAAGAGTCTCATGGCCTGAGACATCATAAGGTTCTCTTCCTCGACCCCCCTGCCACTCAGCAGCTGGTCGCCTCTGTCTCCTTGTGGTGACCCCAAACGGAGTTTCCTCGGGATCATACTTCTGCCGCACTCCAAATGTCCATCTGGGGCGGACGGATTGTTCTTCCAAGTGTAATCCAGCCATTCGCTCTATTTCCAGAGGGCAAGAAGATGCAGTTGCTCCCATGTCATCCTCCTGGTCGCTGCCTGGCTGAGACATTCTTTTATTATTATTTATTATTATTTCTTTGGATTTCTAAACCGCCCCCTCTCCCAAAAAGGGACTCGGGGCGGTGTACAGTCAGATAAAATGCAGATAAAATACAATAATATAAAACAATTAAATACTAAACATTTAGATGGAGGAGATAAGACTGTACAAGAAATAAATATACTATGGAAACCCTAAAAAACATCCCCAATTAAAATACCCAAACCCAATTAAAATATATCCCCGGGAGGCAAAACTAAGAGAGTGCCAGGCCAGCTGATTGAAACAGGTGAGTCTTTAACTTTTGACGGAAGGAGCGGAGGTCGGTGGTGGTTCTGATGTTGGGGGGGAGGTCATTCCAGAGGGTTGGGCCCATCACAGAGAAGGACCTACTCCTAGGTGTCGCCCGCTGGCATTGCATCGCGGACGGCACCAGGAGGAGTCCCTCCCTGTGTGAGCGGATTGGTCGTAGGGACGTGTGTGGTAGGATACGATCCTGCAGATAACTAGGTCCTATGCCATGGAGCGCTTTAAAGATGGTAATCAATACCTTGAAACGCACCCGAAAGGCCACAGGCAGCCAGTGCAGCTCGCGCAGGAGGGGTGTTACGTGGGAGTATCATGTACTCCCCATGATGACCCGCGCGGCTGCGTTCTGAACTAGCTGCAGTCTCCGGACGCGTCCCAAGGGAAGCCCCATGTAGAGGGCATTGCAGTAGTCCAGGCGAGACGTCACCAGCGCATGAGTGACCGTGCGCAGGGCACTCCGGTCCAGTAGGGGGCGCAATTGGCGCACCAGGCGGACCTGGTGGAACGCCCCCCTTGCCACGGCTGCCACATGGTCTTCCATTGACAGCCGGGCATCAAGGAGGACGCCCAAATTGCGCGCCCGTTCCACAGGGGACAGTTGTTCGCCCCCTATGGCCAGCAATGGGGTCAGCTGGCTGAACCGAGGTGCCGGTAGCCACAGCCACTTGGTCTTGGAGGGGTTGAGTTTGAGTCTGTTGTCCCCCATCCAGACCTCGACGGCTTCCAAACACCGGGACATCAGTTTGACAGCCTCGTTGGGGTGGTTTGGGGTTGAAATGTACAGCTGAGTGTCATCAGCGTACAGGTGGTACTCAACCCCAAAACCACGGATGATCTCACCCAGTGGCTTCACATATGCGTTGAACAGGAGAGGCGAGAGGACCGACCCCTGTGGCACCCCACAAGTGAGTGGCCTCAGGGTCGACCTCTGCCCCCCTGTCAACACACATTGCTTCCGGTCGGAGAGGTAGGAGCCGAACCACCGCAAAACGGTGCCTCCGACTCCCATCCCCTCCAAACGGCGCAATAGGATACCATGGTCGATGGTATCAAAAGCCGCCGAGAGGTCTAATAGGACCAGGATAGAGGAGCAACCCCTATCTCTGGCCCTCCAGAGATCATCAACCAACGCGACCAAGGCTGTCTCTGTGCTGTGCCCGGGTCGGAAGCCGGACTGGCGTGGGTCTAGATAATCGGATTCGTCCAGGTGTCGTGGAAACTGCTGCGCCACCACATTCTCAACAACCTTCGCCAAAAAGGGGAGGTTGGAGACTGGACGGTAATTAGCTAGCTCCATTGGGTCGAGCGAAGGCCTCTTGAGCAAGGGTCTCACCACCGCCTCTTTCAAGGCGGTTGGTAAGTATCCCTCACCCAATGAGGCGCTCACCAGGCCCAGAAGCCAGCCTCGTGTCACCTCCCAGGCTGCCAGTACCAGCCAGGAGGGGCACGGGTCCATTGAACATGTGGTGGGCCGCAGCCGTCCACGCAACCTGTCCAAATCCTCGGGGGCAACAGAGTCAAACTCCTCCCAGAATGGTCTCTCAAGACTCGCTGTTGACGGCTCGTCTGGTCCACTGACGGAGGTCCATCCGCTCCGGATCTGAGCAATTTTGTCCTGCAGATATTCCCCAAACTCCTCTGCTCTTCCCTGTAAGGGTGCCTCTCGCGTCCCCTGCGATAAAAGGGAGCGGGTCACCCGAAACCGGGCGGCAGGGCGGTTATCCGCGGACGCAATAAGGGTGGCACAATGCCTACGCTTGGCCGCTCTTATTGCCACAAGGTAAGTCCGCAAATAGGCTCTTACCTGTGTTCGGTCAGATTCGGAGCGTGAGGACCTCCACCTGCTCTCTAGACGTCTCCTGTGGTGCTTCATCACCCTTAGCTCCTCAGTAAACCAAGGAGCCCGGGTGGGTCGATGCCGCAGGAGAGGTCGCAAAGGCGCAACCCAGTCCAAGGCCCCAGTCGTCGCCCTATTCCAGGCAGTCACTAGGTCCTCGGAGCGGGAGCGGGACAGGGCTACAGGTATTGGCCCAAGCTCCGTCTGGAATCTATCCGATTCCATCAGGTGCCTGGGGCGGTACCAGCTTGTAGAGTCTGGTTCCGCCTCCTCGTGGTGGGGGATAGCGCCAGGGAAGTCCAGCCGGAGGGATGAGTGATCTGACCATGACAGGGGCGTGATGACTAAGTCCCCTATTCCCAGATCACTCGTCCACTGTTCAGATACAAAAATGAGGTCCAGTGTGTGGCCCCCTTCGTGAGTGGGGCCCTGAACTAATTGGGTCAGGTCCATGGCCGTCATGGAAGCCATGAACTCCCGAGCCACCTCGGAAGCCGCTCCCATCGACGGCAAGTTGAAGTCCCCAATGACCAAGAGTCTGGGGGTCTCAACTGCCGTCGCTGAGATTAGCTCGAGGAGCTCGGGCAGGGCTGCTGATGCATAGCGAGGAGCCAAGTATACAATCAGCAAGCCCCACTGCCTCCCTGGGCCCCAGTTCACACCAAGGGACTCACACCCGGGTATCTGAGGGACAGTGAACTCCCTCGGCTCTAAACATTCCCGAATAACCACCGCCACCCCACCACCCTTACCCAGGGCCCGGGGCTGATGGAATGCCCGGAAACCTGGTGGGCACATTTCCACGAGGGGTAAACCACCCTCGTGGCCCAACCAGGTCTCCGTTATCCCTGCAAGGTCTAGCTCCCCCTCTAAGATCAACTCATTGATGAGGGGGGCCTTGTTGGTAACAGACCTTGCATTGCAAAGCATCAGCCGCAGGCCCTGGCTCTGTAGTTCCTGTCCACCTAGACTGCAGGGGTTGGTACAAGCGACCGGGCGTAACCAACAGCCACGGTCTCCCAACCGACCTTGGGATCTTATCCTGTCCTCGCATCCCCTCCTCCCCACGACCGTTGTAATAGGACAACCCTCTGTTCGAGTGACCTTTGTTTCCCCCCCCTCCACCTCATCCCCGTCCTTCCGGCTGCAGTTTTGAAGTTTGAATTTTTATTGCACTCCCCTCGGAAGGTGTTAACTCTGGGTTGAATGCGAAACTGAGATCTTGCTTAATGTCAGTGCAGCCTCCATCAGTAACCAAGAAAGAAACCACTCAACTCCATTTTTCAGAATTAAGAGTACTTTTACTGGTTATGAGTAGATAGCAGCTAGCAAAGCAAGATCTGAGGCAAAAGCGCGCACAATCATAGATATCAATATGCGACCCAGCTCCCTCCCCCTAGTGATCCCAACCCCCAGTCCAATCCCCACACCCCACAGGTGTCATGTGGGCTGCACTTTCAAAACCCATCATCAGGATGGTATGGCGGACGGTTGGCCTTGGCAGCAATTCCACTATCTGCAGCATGCGCAGTAGATGGTGAGAAAACGACTCCCTTCTTCATTCACTCCTGTGCTCAAGCTTCCCCTCCCAAATACCATTTATCTCCCCCCTCCCCGTTTCAATGGCAGCCGAAAGCGAGCAGCAAAGCAGAGGCTGACAATACCACTCACTATTTTGAATGGCGTGAGTCCTGTGCTACTGTCAACAGCATTATTCTCCACGACCTCAGCAAAAGATAAAAGGTCTGCCCAATTGGACTGCTGATAGTTCACGTAACACCTCAGGTACTGCTCTATCATGGCATTCAGTCTCTCTGCTGCCCCATTGGTGCTCGGATGAAAAGCTGAACTAAGACCCTAAGATGACCTGATGGATCGCAGGAACTCCCTCCAGAACTTAGCCATGAACTGGACCCCTCTGTCTGAAATAATTCTTCAAGGTACTCCATGCAGTCGGTAGATATGCTTCATGAACAGTTTAGCCAGCTGCTGAGCCGAGTGTAGTACGCTGCAGGGTATGAAGTGTGCCTGTTTGGAGAACAGGTCTATTACAGTCCAAATCACTGTGTTTCCCCCACTTTTCGGCAACTCTACTATAAAGTCCATTGCGATCTCCTCCCATGGCCTCGTTGGCTCTGCTACTGTTTGCAGCAGTCCCGGGGGGGGGGGGGGGTGTTCCCGGTCGTCTTTTCATTGTGGTGCAGATGGTGCAAATTTTCACGTAACTATCCACATCTTTCTGTATGCCAGGCCACCAGAATTGCCTTCGGGCTAAGTGTAAAGTCTTTAGGAACCCAAAGTGGCCTGCCGGTTTGGCGTTGTGGCTCCTCTGGAGAATTAGGGTGCGTAGGGATTCTGGGACTTAGAGTTTCGTCCCTGTCCATGCAAGGTCATCTCTTTTTGTCAAGATGTGTTGGTTGTTTTGGAACCAGGGGTCTGCTAGCAGTTCAGTTTTTAGCTTCATGGTTAGATCGTTTGGTTTTGCCAGTCACGGCGTTGCCGCCTGGTGACTTGGGCAGCTGTTTGAGTAGCAGTAATGATGGCATCCACTACATGCTCCCATTCATATTTGTACTGAGGCATGTGGGAGAGGGTGTCAGCTAGAAAGCTCCTGCCCCCTGGAATGCGCTTTAACACAAAATCAAAACGGTTGAAGTATTGAGCCCATCAGACTTGTTTGGGTGATAGTTTCCATGTGGTCCTAAGCGGCCCATCATCTCTCTGTGTATGTGAGCTTGCGGGAGGTGTAGGCGCAGGGTTGTAAGTTTCCTTGGTTGTTTCTTTGGAGTAGCACCGCTCCCACTGCCATGTCGCTGGCATCTACCTGGATCACAAAGGGTTGCTTGGGGTCAGGATGCTTCAGCACTGGCTCCTTTGCAAACATTTTTGAATGCCTTTTGGCAGTTTAGGTCCCACTGTAGGGGTTGTCCCAGATGAGGTTTCGTTCCTGGGCTCCCTGTTTCAAGAGGTCTGTAACGGGTTTGGCAATTTTTGCAAAGGAGGGGATGAATTGCCTGTAGAAGGTCGCGAACCCTAGGAAGCTGGATAACCCTGCAGTCTGAAAGGCATCACTTTGAATTGAAAGCTCCCTAGGGGGCAGTTGAACGCTGTTTTCCACTCATCTCCCTCTCTGATACGTACTCGGTAGTATGCTTCTCTGAGGTCTAGTTTGGTGAAGACTTTTCCCTTGGCCAGATGAGATGGCATGTCCTTCATGAGGGGGAGGGGGTATAGGTTGTGTACGTACACCTCGTTTATCCCTCGAAAGTCCACACACAATCTCATAGTTCCATCTTTTTTCTCTTTGAAGAGGACTAGTGCCACGACCCATGGCTTGGCTGGCTCAATGAACCCCCTTGCTAGGTTTTTGTCTATGTATTTGCGCATCTCTTGCATTTCCAGGGGCGCCATGGCATACAGTTTGGGTTTGGGTAGTTTTGCCCCGGGGATGATTTCAATGGGACAGTCTGTCTCACGGTGGGGAGGCAGGACATCACACTCGGCCTCGCTGAATACTTCTGCGAGGTCCTGGTATTCCATCGGAATCAGTTCGGCCTCTGGGGTTTTGTCGGATGTGGTTGCAAGTTGTTCTTGTGGCCTTTGGGGGTGGTGGTTCCTGTGTGTGTGGTGTTTCTGTTAGGTAGTGTGGGAGGGGTTGGGGGGCCCTTGATATCCTAAATCTGTGGGTACCCTCTTTCCACCATATGGTTGGTCCCCACTTGTCTAGCCAGGAAAGTGCCAGGATGACTGCGTCTGTCATTTTGGGGGCTTTTATTAATTGAATTACTTCCCAGTGATCCGCTAGCTCTAGCCTCACTGGTTCAGTCAGGTGGGTGGCATAGGCTCCTCCCATTAGGGACCCATCAACCTGCTCGAACCAGATCGGGTGGGCCAGTCTTTTTGCTCTGATCCCCAGTTTCTGGACTGTAGCTAGGTTGATCAAGCACCTTGTGCAGCCTGAGTCTATTAGGGCTTGAAAATCCCCATGTTTTCCTGTTTTGGGGGCTGTGAGGCGTACTGGAAAAAGGAAAGGGTGAATTGGTTCACTCACCATTGGGTCATTTTCTCCTTCGTCCTCGCTGTCATATGATTCAGGTGACTGGTTGTTGTTGCCTGGGGTTCCACCACTTTCTCCTGAGGGGGAAGGGGCCTCTGCAGCCTGGAGGGCTTTCCCGGATGTGTTGGTGGTCCATTTGGGGCCTCGTTCTGGTTGTGCCCAGGGCAGTGGGTCTGGCCTTGGTTTTGGGGTTGGGATTGGGCATGCAGCTGCCATGTGGCCCATCCCCCCCGCATCTGTAGCATTTCAGTGGACTTCGAGGGAGGGGTGGTCTCAGGGCCTGCTGTGGTGCTGTGGTTCCCTGTCGGCGGGGTGGTTTCAGGTCAGGTTGAGATCTCTCTTTTGTGTCTGGTTGCTTTCTCATGTCTTTGGCATACAGCCTGCTGCCGACTTTTGTTGCTACTCAGAACCACTCAGAGAGTTGATTTGGGATGTCACAGTATGCGGTTACCTGGGCAATTTGCTTGTCCAGGCTTGTTCTGAAAAAAATGTAACAGCAGCTGCTATGGTAAAGGGGGTAGCCTTCCTATGATCCTCCTGAATTCACGGATGTGCTCTTTGTTGGGGTGGCCCCTCTGCTTTAGTTTGCTGAGTTCCTCTTCCGCATATGGGTCCTCCTCCTCCACCTCCTCAAACCTGGCCTCTAGCAGACACAGGGAGCCATCTATGTCTTGCAGTTGGGGGGCTCTCCTCTTGTGGAGGGCTGCTAACCATTCCCTTGCTTCTCCCTCTAGACCCTCTGTGATGGCATTCACCATGGTTCTGGGGGATGGGTAGAGGTGCCCATAGCGTTCTAGGTGGATATCAGCTGAATCAAGGAATAGAGATAGCTGGTCTGAGTCTCTGTCAAACTTTCCCCTGAATTGGGGTGGGTTATTCAGCCCTAACCCCCCAGCCTCCTGTCGGCCTTGGTATGCTTGTGCCTGACATGGCTGGCCATCTTCCTCACCTGTAGTTTGGAGGGAGGGGTTTGTCTGCCCTGGGCAGCCTGCCTGCTGCATGGGAAAGGCACTGGTTGCAGTTTTGGGCTCCTTCTCCTTCTATGGGGTGGAGGAGGGGGGCTGCTCTCCAGTCTGCATCTCTTCCCCTCAACAGGATCAGATGTCCCTCCCCTCTTTTTTGGGCAGCATGATGGCCCCTCATCAGCAAGGGTGGTCCGGTCAAAATCCTCCCTCTATTTTTCTATTGCACTCTCCGGGGATTCCATCTGAGGCTTTGGGAGCCTGGCTTGTGCCTAGTCCCACCTCCAGTCCACCCTTGCCAGCTTGCTTGAGACCCTTCCCTATATCTGGGGACTAGGGTAAGGGAACTCTACTTCAGCTGCCTTAGGGGCTAATTTCTACCATTATTCATCCTTTCTTGCTTCTGCTGCTGGGAAAGGCATCGCTGCTTGGCATTGCCGCATACCTCCTGTTACCTGATTTTCCCTCCAAGCACCCAAAATATTGAGGGAGTGCTCGGAGAGCCCGGGATTCAGGAAACCCGGAAATCTTGATAGATTTTTAAAAGTTAGTTTTGCCTCTCTGTGAAGTTCCCAGAAGATGACCTAATTAATGTATGAGCCTCGAGACAAATTTAAAAAGAAATCCATTCATTTATTAGGATCAACATCCTGGCATGTACTCCTGCGGAGCCAAAACTGATTTACACTTAATAGCGTCTGAACTTTACCCCCGTGTCCCTTCCCCTCTGCCTTGGTCATAACTCACATTGAGCAACGAGATAATACGGCAGGTTATGGACATGCACATTCACATGCTAGTTACAAGAATATGAGACCTGACTCTAGCTAAAAGTATGCATGGAATTCTCCTCTCTTCTCTATGACACTTGATAGTAGTCATGGCAACACTTTACAAGTTGACAAATATATTGTCAGAGCTGCCACCCTGCGCTCCCCACCACCTTTTATAGTTACTTGGTAATTAGGATAAACTGCACCCAGCATGTGCGCACACCCATCCCCTCGTGACCCAGAACGAAAACCACCCGGCAATTAATCATGGATTGTTTTCAGTCAGTTATCAATAGCTTTGTAGATTACTCAGCTGGACTGCTTGTGGAGGAGGGAAACCTGGTGAGTTTTGGCAGCTGGCCTGGTTTTCTCCCCTGAATGGCAGCTCCGGGCCTCTGGGCTGGCCGGAGCTGACATGAAGAACATGTCCGTTTGGTGCACCAAGTACTTAGAAAACTGTTGGATGCCAAGCTGTTTGTGAAATTATCAAAATGTGAATTTCACAAAACCAAACTGGACAATTTAGGGTTCAGAATATCATTGAATGGCGGGCCCAGGCCAGGTTAGCGGAGGGACGCATATTCATGAAATTAGATCTCAGGGAGGCGTACTATAGGGTACGCATTTGGGCTGGTGATGAATGGAAGGAAGCCTTCAATTGTCCTCTAGGCAGTTACCAGTCCCGGGTTATGCTCTTTGGACTGCAAGGACCCCCGGTGGTGTTCATGTAGCTAATTAACGAGGTGCTGCATGAGCATCTATATCAAGGGGTACTTGTCTATTTAGACGATATCCTTATATATACCAAGACCATGGAGGAACATGTAACCCTTGTACGTCAAGTTCTTAAAAAGCTGCTGGAAGCACATTTATACATCAAATTGTCTAAATGTACAGGACACAACTTGGGTTCCATATTTCACCTAATGGGGTGGAGATGGACCCCACAAAGGTAAAGGCAGTGTTTGGACTGGCAGGCCCCTAAAACCATCAAGCAATTGCAGAGTTTTTTAGGGTTTGCCAATTTCTGTTGCCAGTTCATCCCGTCCTTTGCCCAAGTGGCCCTTCCACTAACCAACCTCTTACATACAAAACATCTCATGACAAACCCTCAACCAGGAAGCCTGGTTGTGTGGACAACAGCATGTCAGCAAGCGTTTGAGGGTCTGAAGTCCTTGTTTGCACAAGAGCCTGCTATCTACTCATAACCAGTAAAAGTACTCTTAATTCTGAAAATTGGAGTTGAGTGGTTTCTTTCTTGGTTACTGATGGAGGCTGCCCTGACATTAAGCAAGATCTCAGTTTCACATTCATCCCGGAGTTAACACCTTCTGAGGGGAGTGCAACAAAATACCAAACTTCAAAAGAATGTCCCACCCAGGCAGCGACCAGGAGGACGACATGGGAGCGCCTGCACCTCTGGAAATGGAGCGAATGGCTGGACTACATTTGTCTACATTTGTTCACCCCAGATGGACATTGGGAGTGGGACAGAAGTATGATTCCGAGGAAACTCCGATTGGAGTCACCACAAGGAGACAAAGGCGACCAGCCGCTGCGTGGCAGGAGGCCAATGAGGAGAACCTTATGATGTCCCAGGCTATGAAACTCTTCGAAGAGGCTTGGGAGAGGCAACGCTTACGTGAGAGTGGTCCTGAAAGAGAAGAGGATCTCCCAGAAACAGAGGAGAGAACTACAGAGGGTCTGTTCTGCCCGAGAAAAGCTGGGGGGGGGGCGGATGGTGGCACTGATCATGATGAACGAGCCCCCACCCCAGTAGCAGCAGCCGCCAGAGCCATCCCAAGAGGGGGAGGGGGCCCCCCGCAGACGCCGGATGGCCAAAGTTCCTCCACTTGGCTTGAAATTTGGTGGAGAATCAAAGGATCTCGGGTTTTTCCTGGTTCAAGTATGGAATTACATGTGACAATTCGGCGAGGACCTCCCTACAGAAGAGGCCAAGGTAAGAGTCGTTACCATGGCATTAGAAAATAAAGCAGCAGCTTGGATGGTTGCCCTGCATAATGCTGACTCCCCCCTACTGAGAGACTATAATAGATTTATAGCCGTCCTGAGGAAACGCTTTGATGATCCACTCACAGAGCAAAAAGCTAGAACTAAATTTAAAACCCTCACCCAGGGGAACAGGCTGGTTGCTGAATATATACAAGAATTTCGTGAATTGTCTGTTTATATGAGGGGTTGGTCCGAACAGGACCTGTTGGATGGTTTCATGGACGGTTTAAACAAAGATATATACCAGAACTGTGTAAACAGCCTCCACCCCCCCCCCCCGCAGATTGCAGCCTTGGTATGAATTGGCAGAGGATGTGGAAATTGATTTAGCCCGAGACAAGTACCATGATGACAGTGAAAAAGAGAAGGCTACCCCCCCAAACCGCCCCAAGGAACTCCAAAAGGAGGGAAAAGTTGGTCTACTAGCAAGCCCTGAGCCATCATCTGTTTCCGTTGTGGGAAGGAGGGGCACAGAGCAGCAAACTGCCGCACCAAGATGGGCCCAAAACCTTCTGCCGGGGGAGAGAGAAAGCCAGACAAACAGCCTGGGAGAAGAAGGGAGACCGCCATGAAAGGGGTGGACCCTACAGCACAGTTCCGTCCTACTCCAGGGGAGGAGGAACCATCCTCCTCATCAGAGGAAAGTGAAACCGAATCTGTCGACGAACGTCTGGTAAGTTCCCGATCGGGCCCCATGACTATCCCAGTAGAACTTAAGGTGCCCTCTACTGGAGCCCAAGAGAAAATGCTGGCCCTTTTAGATTCGGGTTGCACATGTTGCATCGTTAGCCCTGAGATAGTGGAAAAACTGGGCCTGAAATTAAGAACTTTAAAAGTCCCCATTGCATTTTGCCAGCTGGACGGCTCAATAGCTGGGGGGAGCCCTGCCCATTTTGTAACTGAACCAATAGACATGTGCATGGGAACTCACCAAGAGACCATAAGTTTTATTGTCGCGCCAGGGATAGATCGGCCTCTCATACTGGGTTTACCCTGGTTACGGAAATGGAACCCACACATCAACTGGAGAAAAGGGTGGTTGCGCATCTGAACTGCTACGCCCCCTGGGGGAGAGGGGGGGACTCCCAAGCCTGTTGACACTGAGTCTAACCTAGCAGCCACAGGGCAAGAGAAAATTGAGGGGGAGGAGAAAATCCCAAAAGAATATTGGGACCTAAAGGATGTTTTCAGTGAAAAATCCTCTGATAAATTACCCTCTCACCACGCAACAGATTGCAGCATTGATATCCTCCCGGGTGTAAAGCTTCCAAAACCCCAAATCTACTCAATGACTCCCCGTGAAATGGATGAATTACGGAAGTTTATTGACAAAAATTTACAAAGGGGGTTTATTGAACCTGCTAGACCCCGAGTGGCTGCTCCAGTGTTGTTTAGAGAAAATAAAGATGGCTCCTTTCGCCTCTGTGTGAACTATAAGAACTTAAATGCGGTGTCTGTGCAAAATGTTTACCCCCTACTTCTGATGAAGGATATGTTGGCCCAATTGGGTAAAGGGAAGATTTTCACGAAATTGGACCTAAGAGAGGCCTATTACAGAGTCAGGATTAAAAAGGGAGATGAATGGAAAACTTTTCAACTGCCCATTAGGTTGTTTCCAATTCAAAGTACTCCCTTTTGGCCTGCAAGGGGCACCAGCGGTTTTCATGCAACTAATAAATGAAGTTTTGCATGATCACCTATAAAAGGACGTGATGGTCTATCTTGATGACATCCTTATTTACAGAGAAACATGTGAAGAACACGTGACATTGGTGTGCTCAGTTCTCAAAAAACTCCTTGCCGTGGAACTATATGCCAAATTATCGAAATGTGAATTTCATCAGGAAAAAATTGACTACCTTGGTTATCGCATCTCCCACAATGGTATCAAAATGGACCCAGCGAAAGTCCAGGCCATCACCGAATGGGCGCCCCCCCGAACCCGCAAGCAATTTCAAAGTTTCTTGGGATTTGCGAATTTTTATCGTCAATTATTCCCTCGTTCGCCAGTATTGCGCTACCAATTACAAATCTCCTGAAGTCTAAAGGGGAGGCCAAGCCCAAACCGGGGAAGCCGTTAAAATGGACTATGGAATGTCAAGCCGCATTCGAAAAACTAAAGCAACTCTTTGCAGCTGAGCCCATTTTGAAACACCCGGACATGGATGCACCATTTGTCATTCAAGCTGACGCTAGTGATGTAGCGGTGGGGGCAGTGTTACTTCAAACGAACACTGACGGGAACCTGCAGCCTTGCACTTATACCTCCCGAAAACTGACAGAGACGGAGAGACGATGGGCTATATGGAAAAAAGAAGCTTTTGCTGTCAGGTGGGCTTTGATGACCTGGCGACATTTCCTTGAGGGGACTAAACACCCTTTTGAGGTGTGGACTGATCACAAAAATCTGGAGGCATTAAAGACCCCTCGAAAGCTATCTCCTAAACAAATACGTTGGGCGCAACATTTCAACCAGTTCAATTTCACCCTAAAGTACATCCCTGGAGGGAAGAACTACATGGCTGATGCATTATCCAGACTCCCTGAATACAACAGTTTGAAGCTAAGCGTAGTTCATCCAGACATCCCGGCGAAGAGTCTTACTGCACCAATGGTTACCAGAAGCCAAAGCAACTCTAATTTGGAGGTCACAACAGACCTCATCTGCAAACTCAAGGAAGGCCTTGAGTCCGATGACTGGTTTAAGGAACATTCAAATGAATGCACCATGAAAGATGGACTAGCTTGTTTTCTAAACAAGTTCATTTTGTGCCTTGTTCCAAGATCCCTTCAGCTAAATCGTTACCTAAATTGTTTATTACACATGTATACCAGTTACATGGAGTACCGGAACACATAATTTCGGATAGAGGGGTGCAGTTCACCTCCCTCTTCTGGAAGGAGTTTTTGAAGTTAATTGGCTCCGCCCAGGGGTTAAGCTCCGCCCACCATCCTCAGACTAACGGAGCTTGTGAGAGAACTAATTCTGTTTTGGAACAGTACCTCCGGTGTTTCATCAATTATCAGCAGGATAATTGGGCTGAACTGTTACCACATGCGGAAGTAGCATACAACAACTCTGTGCACAGCAGCACCGGTTTCACCCTTTTTAGGGTTGTGTTTGGACAGGACTTTGTACCTATTCCAGAATTACCCCATGAAAAACCACAAGTTTTGTCCCTCTCCGAGTGGAGTGACCAAGTCCAACAAATCTGGCCCATGACCCGCAAAACATTGGAAGCTGCTCATCGGGCACACAAGAAGCAAGCCGACAAAATGAGGGTAAAGCAAAGGGAGTACAAAATTGGGGATCAAGTATTTCTGTCTACCAAGTTTCTCCAAACCACCCAGAAGTCAAAGAAATTGGGGCCTAAGTATGTTGGTCCGTTTCCTATTGTGAAGGTCATCAATCCTGTTTCTGTGCAGTTGGAATTACCGAAGTATCTCAACCGTATTTACCTGGTGTTTCATGTCAACCTTTTGAAACCAGTGCACACTTCCTCGGTCCGGGCGCCCCTACCTCCACCACCTGCTCCTCTTCTCATTGAGGGAGAGCAGCATTTTGAGATCAAGGAGATTTTGGATTCCAGGAAACGTAGGAATCAGATTCAATATCTGGTCTCCTGGAAGCATTTCCCCCCCCTCCCACGCTGAATGGGTTGATAAGTCCCATGTTAGGGCTCCTAGACTTTTGCAGAAATTCTACTCTACTTATCCCGATAAACCCTAACCTAAGTTGACTTATATATTTCTCACTTGTCTTGTTCCTGTTTTTTTTTTTGTACGTTTGTTTTATTCCAGAGATGAATTCCTTTCCTGAAGGAGGGCCGGATGTCAACCTCTGCTTTTCTGCTCGCTTCGGCTGCCATTGAAATGGGGAGGGGGGGGTGATATGGTATTTGGGAGGGGAAGTTGTCAGTACAGGAGTGAATGAAGAAGGGAGTGTTTTTCTCACCACCTACTGCGCATGTGGCAGATAGTGGATTTGCCGCCAAGGCCAACTGTCCAGCATACCAACCTGATGATGCCTTTTGAAGATGCAACCCACATGACACCAGTGGGGTGTGTGGATTGGACTGTGGGATGGGGTTACCAGGGGGAGGGAGTTGGGTCACATATTGATATCTATGATTATGCGTGCTTTTGCTTCAGATCTTGCTTTGCCTAGCTGCTATCTACTCATAACCAGTAAAAGTACTCTTAATTCTGAAAAATGGAGTTGAGTGGTTTCTTTCTTGGTTACTGATGGAGGCTGCCCTGACACCTCCCATCGCCCCACCTATAAGCTCTCTGGGAGTAGCCACTCAGTAGCCACCTGTTTCCTATCTCCTTCTATGAGCCTGTTTCCAAAGCTGCTCCCTCCTCCTATCAGCTCTATGCATCCGCACGTCAGGGACAACCTCCCCCTGTTCCTCCTCACTGCTCCCTGACTCAGATGCCACCTGGTGGCCAACAGGCCTCTCTAGTCCCTGCTCTGACTCCGAACACCCCCCAGAGTGTTCCTCAGCCTCCAGGGCAGTCCCATAGTTTTCATCACTGTCAGATTCCACCAACAGCTCAGCCGGCCACTGCTGGGCCACAACACACACTATCATATAAAAAGGATCCTAGACTCTAGACTGTACAAGGGGAGACTACAATACCTGGTGCGATGGAAGGGATACCCATTGTCTGAAGCCATGTAGGTAAAAAGTTGGGATGGAAAAGCAGATAGATTGACTAAGCAATTCCATGATAAATACCCTCAAAAGCCAAAAACACTTCCGGGGGGAGGGAGAGGTGGTTGATTGAAAATTAATTTATTTCCATTTGAATTTTTCCAGGAACTTCTCTTAAGTTAAGGGGGGAGGTTCGACTGTCAACTCTGAAGCAAACCTGGCTGAAGCCATCTTTTTCTTCCTCATAGTTGCCATGAACCTTGAGAAGCGGAAGGGAGCGGGGAAGTAGATAGACCGGCTAACTGTCAAAACAAAAAGTTTTCCTATCGGTACCAAGGTCATCTTAACAGGTGGCTGTTGAAGGAGAAGAGGAGTGACCAAGCAGCCTGCCTGCTATATTCATTGGACAATGTGACCAGAGACATCTGGGAGAGGGAATTTTTGCTCTTTTAATTAGGTTAATTACCATATTTTTCAGAGTATATGATGCTCCGAAGTATAAGACACACCTAGATTTTGTGGAGGAAAACAAGGGGAAAAAATCTGCCTCTGCCTCTGATATACACTGTTTGTGGTGTTACATTTCAGACTATACTTGTACAGATGCTGTTAAAATTGATGTGACTTTCTGGAAGTATACATTATTCTCTGCTATTTAAAAGAAGATACAATAGCACCTCTTCAGATCAAGCATTTATTTTAAAAAGCTTCTTCATTTTGTTAAGTTGTCTAGAACAATAATAAAGCAGTCTTTAAAAAATAAGTCTAATTTGAACATTCTATAGGCATTTATAGTTATTGACTTACCTCCTTGCAGCAAACAGCCTGTTTCAGTTTAGCCTGATTAGAAGAAGAAAAAATCTGTCTCTGCCTCCCAGAAATTTGCCTCGTTGCAGCAAACAGCAAGTTTCACTTTCAATTTCAGTTTAAGCACAGGCCTCCCGATGATCAGCTGTTTCAGGCTGCAGAGATTGCCATAGCCTATTGCCGCCTCCGCAAGCCCAATTTTTTCCATTTGGTGCAAGGAGGTAAATTGCTGGGAGGCAGAAGCCAAAGGGTGGTGGCCAGTGGGTGAGCAGGGCTACATTTGGTGTATAAGGCGCACCCAAATTTTCACCCTCTTTTAGGGGGGAAGAGGTGCATCTTAAACTCTGAAAAATATGGTAGGTTACCGCAGGAACTTTTAGAGTTGGTTTTCACCGGCTGTGCCGATATGATGTATCCAATAAACATGTTCTTTGAGGAATCTACCTGCCTTGGAGTTCTGCTTTCGATGGGTGCATTACTCAGAATGCTGACAGCCAACAGGGAAGGTCACAAATGGCAATCATGTCCCATCTAAGCATAAAAAACTATTTCATTACTTGAGGAAACTTAATGTTCATATAACTTGCCTTCAAGAAACACATATTAAGAAACAAGATAAGCAATACTTAATAAATAAATGATTAGGGGAAGAATTTATATCTGCTTGTTTAAAAAAGTTTAACGGAGTTGTTCTATATATAAAACCTCAACTTAAACCTAAGCTACTGATAGCAGATGAATATGGTAGATTTGTAGTAGTGGAAATTGAACTTAATGGAATAAAAACAATAGTGGTTGGTGTGTACAGGCCAAACGATGATAAAAGTAAATTTTTTAAATAGCTAATGGATCAATTATTATCCTTTTTGTATGAAAACTGACTTATGTTGCAAAATTGGAATGGAGTGATTACACCAGCTTTGGATAGATCATCTACTAAGGGGATTAAACACTCCCAGGGTAAATTACCAAATACTTTTTTTGAGATGATGAACAATTTAACACTAATAGATTCATGGAGATATAAAAATGGTTATGCCAAAGAATATACCTTCTCTTTTTTTCAGAAAGATATAAATCTTTTTCAAGGATTGATATGTTATGGACTTCCAAAAATCTTGCAAATAAAAATTTAAAAGTAGATATTTTACCTACATCCTTTTCTGATCATAATCCAGTGCTTTTGGTATTAAGAGGAAAGAGCTTGAGCTTCAGATGGAGAGTAAATGAATCTATTCTGCAAAAGGAAATGATCATAAAAGATTGTAAAAAGAAACTACATGAATACTTTTATAATTTAGGTAAAGGGACAAGTTTAACGACTGTGTGGGATGCTAGTAAAGCTGTTATGAGGGGTTATTTTGTAAAGTATAATTGCTTAGAGAAGAAAAAATCCCAGGAAAAGATGCAAAATATACTTTTGCAGAGACAGAGAGAAATCAAACTGCAAAAGACACCTACAGACCCTAAAACTTTACATCAAATTAAACTGCTATGGCAACAACTGTCCATGTTAACAGTACAAGAAATAGAAACAAAACTGAAGTACGCTAAACAAAGACACTTTGTTTGCAAATAAACCAGGAAGATGGTTGGCATATAAACTAATAAAGGAAAGGGGAAAGAGAATGATTGAGCAAATTTGTGAAGGCAGCAATTTAATACCAGATAATGAACTTATCAAAAAGTCTTTTCATAATTTTTATTCTAACTTGTATAAAAGACAGGAGTTAGATATGTCAAAAATAGATGAATATCTTTCAAGACAACAGCTGCCAAAATTATCACAAACTCAGAGACAACTTATGAATAATACAATAACTGCCTTTGAGATATCAGAAGCCATTAAAAATAAAATCAGGTAAAGCTCCAGGCCCAGATGGCCTTACAAGCCAATACTATAAGGGCTTTAAGGATTAACTTATTCAACTACTAAAGGATACAATGAATGATATATTATAGGGGGGAATATACCTCAAACGTGGAAGGAAGCTAATAGCGTGTTGTTACCGAAGGAGGGTCGAGATATTAGAAAGACAAAGAATTACAGACCAATTTCATTATTAAATAAAGACTATAAACTCTTTGCTGCAGTTTTGGCAGAAAGACTAAAGAGGTTTTTACAAGCATATATACATGAAGACCAATCTGGCTTCCTACCAAAAAGACAGCTAAGAGATAATGTGAGGACTGTATTGAATTTTATTGAATACTTACAATATCATAACAAGAAACAGGCAGCTTTAATATTTTTAGATGCAGAAAAGACCTTTGACAGTTAAATTGGGCTTTTATGTTTAAAGTCCTGGAAGAAATGGACTTTGGAGAGAACTTTATTCCCAGAGTCAAAGCTGTTTATATGTGACAGAAAGCAAAAAGTGTTATTAATGTTGATTTAACTAACTCATGTGAAATTCAAAAGGGTACGAGACAAGGATGCCCTTTCTCTCCTTTACTATTTATCTTGGTGTTGGATGTTTTGAGTAGAGATATTAAGCAAGATGAGAAAATAACAGGTATAAGTATCAAGAAGGAAGTTTACAAATTGAAGGCATTTGCTGATGATCTGGTTATATTCTTGCAAGACCCAAAAAATAACAGAATATTTGTTGAGGAAATTAAATGAGTTTGGGGCTTTGGTGGGTTTTAAAATAAACAAGCAGAAAACAACAATGTTGATTAAGAGTATGTCATCTCAGGACAGTGATACATTGACTAAAATGTCGGGTTTTAAGGTCAAGAAAAAGGTGAAATACTTAGGGTTATGTTGACAAACACAAGTATAAAATTGTTTCAAAAGAATTATGTGCCTCTTTAGAATGATATTAAAAAAGATTTACAAAGATGGAACAAACTGCATTTATCACTATTGCGTAGAATCTGTGTAATTAAGATGAATGTTTTGCCAAAGATGCTTTTTCTGTTCCAGACATTACCCATACTTGCAACTGATAATCCATTTAAACAATGGCAGAGGGACATTTCTAAGTTTATATGGCAAGGGAAAAAGCCTAGAATTAGATACAAGTTACTGCAAGATGCTAAGGAAAGAGGGGGTTTGGGTTTACCAGATTTGAAATTGTATTTTGATGTGTTGGAAGAAATGTCCTTCTGGGTTCCGCTCCAAGTGGGGAAAAAGACACTGGAAACATGGAGGCTGCTTGGAAAGATGGTATAATGATGGACAGGATCACATGGCTTGAGCTCCTGAACAGAAAAGGGGATCACATCAGTGGTGGGTTACGACCGGTACACCCCGGTATGGGCGTACTGGTGCCTGCCGGGAGCACCAGGCCAGGTACTGTTCCAGTATGGTGCTCCAGAGGGCCCACCCGCCTGCCCACGCGACTTACCAGTATTTGAGGTTTTCGGGGCTTCCACACATGGAGCATATGGCGCCTGCGTGACGCTCCGCTGAGCAGCTGGAGCATCGCGGAGGTGTCGCGGAGGCATCGTGGAGGTGTTGCAGAGCATCGCAGGCGGTAAGTACGCATGCACGTGCTGCGTGCGTTCATGTGGTGGATGCCCGGCCCCGTTGCACCATACCGGTTGCACCAGGATCCGGAACCCACCACTGGATCACATTCCTTAGATGTTGGGTGAAGAAGAAAAGAGACCGAGATGCTGAATGTTCCTGGTTTTATGTCCTCTCTGGCCTTTGATCTTGGATTTGTATTCTGATTGGTTGTCAGACTCCCCTGGGCCCATGCAGGGGCAACTCTCTAGGCTGTGCTTTGAGACCAAGTTTGGTTGCCTTGCTGGCTGATGCAATCCTCCCAGGTCCTCCCTACCTTTGTTATGTAGAGTAGACTAGCCCAGGCCCCAATGGCTCATTGACAAAGGTGGGGGGGGGGGCAGGAAGCTGCAGGGAGCTACTTTGTCTTTAAAAACATGTTTCTCCCTTTTCACATCCAGGGAAATATAATATTATGCCTTTTTAATATTTCCCAGGATATTTCATTTTTCTAGGAGAGGGGTGGGTTTTAACTTCCTACATATGCATGCTGTCTGGCCTGGTTAAAAGAGTGGGTGAACCTCCAGAACAAGAGGCTACTTGATTTAGAGGGCCATGAATTAAGGTTTGGATGGCACGGTTATGTATGGTATGACAAAGTCAAAGTTAATGTTCAATTTAATAATCACTTTGCTAGACGTGCTATATTAAGAGTTTGGAATAAATATAAAATAAGTTTTTTTATGATGTTGCCTCTTTGGGGGTCTCCCCAGGAAGCCTTTTGTCAGGTATGCCTCTGTTCAAAACCCCAAAAAGGAAACCCCCAACTCCATGTTTGTAGAGAAGAAGTACTTTTACTGAGTTTGAAATAATAGCAACAAAAGAAAAGCAAGATCTGAGGCTAAAGGTGCAAACATTACATATTGAAAGTATCCCCAAATCCCTCCCCCCAGGGACCCAGGCTGAATCTCCAATCCCCAACCCATATGGTGTCATGTGGGGTGCATCTTCAGGTGTTTCTGCCCATCTGGTATGCCGGGAAGGTTGACCTTGACAGGGTATAAACAAGTCCATTCAGCTGTGCAGTAGATCATGAGAGCAATACTCCCTTTTCATTCCACAGGCAAGCCATCTCCTCCAGCTCACTTCCCCACCCAAATGACAATCCTCCCCCCTCCCCCTGTTGCTATGGCAGCAAGCAAGCATCATAGAGGCTGACACCTTTTTGAGAAAAGAAATGGTGGCGAAGCCAGACTGATGGACTTATGATAAAATAATACCTTTCACCTCTGGTGATCCTACCCTAAAATCAAGGGAAGAGCTAGAATCAGAAGGTTACGTTTGCCATTGGTTCACATATCAACAATTGAAAGAAAGATTTAAATTAGACAAAAAAAGTTATGGGTTTGATTTTGTTAAAAATGAATTGGAAATCTTACTGTGCAGCAGTGATAAACACATCATTGCTAAGGTTTATAAAACATTACTAAAACTGAATTTGGAAAGTGAACATTCTATGATTCAGTGGACAAGGAATGTTGAATATAATGTGATACTTGAACAATGGGAAAATATGTGGACGAAAGGTTTTTAATTCACACTAAACTATAATTTAAAAGAAAAATTTTATAAGATGATGTACCGCTGGTATTTAACACCGGATAAGTTATCTAGAATGTATAAAGGTATTTCAAATGAATGTTGGAAATGTAAAAGTAAAGAAGGGACCTTTTATCATTTATGGTGGACATGTGATAAAGCAAAGAAATTTTGGAGTAAGATTCATATTTTAATAAAGAAAATTCTTTAAATGAAGATGAAGCCAGAGACTTTTCTTTTGGGTTTAATGGAAAAAGACTTAGATTTTTTTTGGGGGGGAAACTTGATCTTATATATGTTGATGTGGACTGTGGACTATGGGCACTTATCCATCTCTACTCGTTTTTTAGCCCTGGCTGTTAACCTATTTGGTTCCAAAGATATATAAGCCTAACATCAGCAGCACCCAGAACGACCTCAGGCCCTGTTGAGACTATAAGCTACCACGTATCCGAGGTCAGACCTGATCCTGCTGCAGGAGTCCCCCCTCTCGCAGGCATGGCCCTCCGCCCTTTCGAGGGCCCACCTTGATGACGGATTCATTAATCGTATAAAGCTCAAGACCCACCTATTCCAAGTAGCTGGCCTGGCTCAACTTTGATCTAACTATATCGCTCCTGATGGGTTTTTATTTGGGTATTTTAATTGCATTCAATTACTTAGGGGTTTCTAAACATTGTATTTTATTGTTTTTATTCATTAGCCGACCTCCTCCTTGTACATGTCTTGGTATATGTTTTTGTAATATGTATGTCTTGTCTATATATTTATTTCATATGTTCTATTGTACGCCGCCCCGAGTCCTTCGGGAGAGGGTGCGGCTAAGAAATAAATATTTATTATTATTATTATTATTATTATTATTATTATTATTATTATTATTATTATTAATCCAGAGAGGTGGAGTAAACGGAGGCTCAGGGGTTTTTTATCTAAATGTTTTTTAACGCTTTTAGGGGGTTTTATGGTGGGGGGGAGGGTTAACCAGGCCAGGAACAGGGGTAGGGCCAGGCAAACAGGTGGGATCGAGAAGGAAGTGAGCGGAATGGGGGAGGGGAAGGAGAACGACGTTCCTTTAGAGGGCCCTTTTAAAATTCCAACGGTCGTAGGGAGGGGTGGGTGCGAGGACAGACGAAGATTCTGTAGTCGGTTGGGAGACCGTGGCTGTTGGACACGCCCGGTCATTTGTACCAACCCCCGCATTCTAGGTGGCCAGGACTCACAGAGCCAGGGCCTGGGGCTAATGCTGTGCAACGCAAGGTCCGTTGTCAATAAGGCCCCCCTCATCTACGATCTGATTTTGGAGGGGGAGCCGGACCTTTCAGGGATTACGGAGACCTGGTTGGGCCACGAGGGGGGCTTACCCCTCGTGGAAATGTGCCCACCAGGATACCGTGCATTCCATCAGCCTCGGGCCCGGGGTAGGGGTGGTGAGGTAGCGGTAATTTTACGGGAGAGTCTAGAACCGAGAGAGTTCACTGTAAAACAGATATCCGGGTGTGAGTCTCTTGGTGTGAGATGGGGCCCAGGGAGTCAGTTGGGCTTGCTGATTGTATACTTGGCTCCTCGCTATGCATCAGCAGCCCTGCCAGAGCTCCTCGAGATGATCGCAGAGATGGCGGTTGAAACCCCCAAGCTGTTAGTTATGGGGGATTTCAACCTGCCATCGACGGGCGAGTCATCCGAGGCGGCTCGGGAGTTCATGGCTTCCATGACAGCCATGGACCTGACCCAAATAATTCAGGGCCCCACACACGAGGGAGGACACACGCTGGACCTTATTTTTGTCTCTGGCCAGTGGATGAGTGATCTGGGAATAGGGGATTTAGATATTACACCCCTGTCATGGTCAGATCACTTGCTTCTCCGGCTCGACTTCCCAGGCGCTACCCCCCATCGCGGGGAGGTGGAACCAGAAGGTCCTAGATGGTTCCGCCCCAGGCGACTGATGGAACCACATAGGTTCCAGATGGAGCTTGGGCCATTTCCTGTAGCCCTGACCCGCTCCCGGACGGAGGACCTGGCGGCCGCATGGGATAGTGCGGCGGCCGGGGCCTTGGACCGGGTTGCGCCTTTGCGGCCTCTCCGGTGGCAGCGAACCACCCTGGCCCCTTGGTTTACGAAGGAGCTAAGGGTGATGAAGCGCCACAAGAGACGCCTAGAGAGCAGATGGAGATCCTCACGCTCTGAATCTGACCAAACACAGGTAAGAGCCTACTTACGGACTTACCTTGTGGCATTAAGGGTGGCCAAATGTCAATATTGTGCCACTCTTATTGCGTCCGCAGAAAACCGCCCTGCCGCCCTGTTTCGGGTGACCCGCTCCCTCCTTTCACAGAGGCCGCGGGAAGCCCCTCTACAGGGTAGAGCAGAGGAATTTGGGGAATATCTGCAGGATAAAATCGCTCAAATCCGGAGCGAATGGGTCTCCCTCAGTGATCCAGGGGTGACGTTGGAGGCGAGTCTTGAGGGACCATTCTGGGAGGAGTTTGACTCTGTTGCCACCGAGGATTTGGACAGGTTACGCGGGCGACTGAGGGCCACCACATGTTTACTGGACCCGTGTCCCTCCTGGCTTATACTGGCAGCCTGGGAGGTTACACGAGGCTGGCTCCTGGGACTAGTGAACGATTCATTGAGTGAGGGGTCCTTGCCAGCTTTCTTGAAAGAGGCGGTGGTGAGGCCCCTACTTAAGAAGCCTTTCCTGGACCCATCAGAGCTTGCCAATTATCGTCCCGTCTCCAACCTTCCCTTTTTAGCGAAGGTTGTAGAGAGTGTGGTGGCGCAACAGTTCCCTCGTCACCTGGAGGAAATTGACTATCTAGACCTGCTCCAGTCCGGTTTCCGGCCTGGTCACAGCACGGAGACGGCTTTGGTCGCGTTGGTGGATGATCTCTGGAGGGCTAAGGATGGGGGTTGTTCCTCCATCCTAGTCCTATTAGATCTCTCAGTGGCTTTCGATACCATCGACCATGGTATCCTATTGCGTCGGCTGGAGGGATTGGGGGTGAGGGGCACCGTGCTGCGGTGGTTTTCCTCCTACCTCTCCGAACGGATGCAATGTGTGTTGGCAGGGGAGCAGAGGTCGACCCTGAGGCCACTCACTTGTGGCGTGCCACAGGGTTCGGTCCTCTCACCTCTCCTGTTCAACACATACATGAAGCCGCTGGGTGAGATCATTCGAGGTTTCGGGGTTGAGTATCATCTGTATGCTGATGATACTCAGTTATACATCTCCACCCCGAGCCACCCCAACGAAGCCGTCGAGGTGATGTCCCGGTGCCTGGAGGCCGTACTGGTCTGGATGGGCGACAACAGACTCAAACTCAACCCTTCCAAGACGGAGTGGCTGTGGTTACCGGCGCCCCGGTTCAGCCAGTGGGCTCCATCTCTGGCCATTGGGGGTGAGCAACTCCCCCCCGTGGACCGGGTGCGCAATTTGGGCATCCTCCTAGACACGCGGCTGTCGCTGGACGACCACGTGACGGCCGTGGCTAGGGGGGCGTTCCACCAGGTTCGCCTGGTGCGCCAATTGCGCCCCCTACTGGACCGGGACGCCCTTCGCACAGTCACTCACGCCCTGGTGACGTCCCGTCTGGATTACTGCAATGCTCTCTACATGGGGCTCCCCTTGAGATGCACCCGAAAGTTGCAGCTGGTCCAGAATGCGGCTGCGCGGGCAATTATGGGGAGTACTAGGTACTCCCATGTAACACCTCTCCTGCGCGAGCTGCACTGGCTACCTGTGGCTTTTCGGGTGCGTTTCAAGGTGTTGATTCTCACCTTTAAAGCGCTCCATGGCACAGGACCTAGTTATTTGCGGGATCGCATCCTACCCCATACATCCCTGCGACCAATTCGCTCTCACAGGGAGGGACTCCTCCGGGTGCCATCCGCCAAACAATGCCGGCGGGCGACGCCCAGGAGTAGGGCCTTCTCTGTGATGGGCCCGACCCTCTGGAACGACCTCCCCCCTGACATTAGAATCATTACTGATCTACGCTCCTTCCGTAAGAAACTCAAGAGCCACCTGTTCCAATTAGCAGGCCTGGCCCAATCACAATTATGATCTAATCCCTTGACTCTCCTGGCCGGTTATTTTAAATTTTGGGGTATTTTAATTTGGTTTTAATCACTAATTAATTTTTGCACTATTGTACAGACTTGTGTTTAATTTGTTTTTATGGGGTTTTGTAATTGTTGTATATAATGTTTTTTATTCTGTCTGTACACCGCCCCGAGTCCCCTTGGGGAGAGGGAGCGGTTGACAAATCCAATAAATGAAATGAAATGAAATGAAATGAAATGATGGCAGCAAGTCTACTTTATGCACAAAAATGGAAGGATACTTCGATCCCCACCATGGACGAATGGCTACAGACGTTGATGGAGCTGGCAGAGATGGCTGAATTGACTGTTTAGATTGAAGAAAAGACTATAAGTACCTTTGTATCTTTGTTGAGAACACTTCTGGAATTTTCTGGTCTCAATAATGGTTGTAAGTTGAGGACTACCTGTCTATGGAGATTCTTAGTCATCCAGGTCATGGTAGTCCCTAAGGTGCTTTTTCAAAAGGCAACTGGACTTTCGTGTTTTCAATGTTTTCAACTTTCCAATGAATATTTTCTCCCCACACACAGCGATCGAATGCTTTGCCTTTTGTGCCTTCACCCTCCGCTATCATGGCTCAGGGCAGCAGACTCAGTCCCCCGCAGGTTGCATCCCACTCCCAGCCTTCTCCTGTGCCTCCGTGCTGTGGCGGGGAAAGCTGGGCACCCCAAAACGGCATGGAGGCAATACACACATGCATACAAAACCCCCATAAAAACCCCTAGGCATGCGAGCCACAGTAAAAAAAAAGATCAGCTTCGAGGATGGGGATGGAGAGGTCTTCAGCTGATCCCCCCCTCCTCTCTGCACCCCTCCCCTCCCCAGTCAGATCTGTTTCGCCATAGTTTGCACACTGAGAGCTTTTCTGGCTGGGACCTGCCTGCCCCTTTGGCCAGCCTTCCCGAGAAAGTGGCTGCTTTTGATTTATGCAGCTGGTTCTTGAGAAGAGTGCCGAAGCAAGCGCAGGAGGAGTGAAGAGAGCCGGCGGGCAATCCACTGATTTCCATTGCAAGACGGTATAAAAGGGGGGAACAGGGAGAGGGGGAGATGCTTTCCCCCTCCGAGCTCCAGTTGTTTGCCAAAGCTTTCTGAACTTGGGGTCTTCCAGTGAGGCTGCGGACTGTTAGATACTCCCTCCCCCCTGATGTTGCAGCAAGACAATAGTAGTTTCCACTCAGGTCCTCTCTTTTGTATGGGAACAGAGAGGCCCCTGATTGGCTGGAGCGCTGGACAGTTCCCCTTTAAAAAGGGAGCTGCCCAACCATGCATTCAGTGGATGCCTGTCCTTATACCAATAAAGAGCTGTTGTTATTGCTAGCCTTTTGTGCCTTTCATTACCCAATCTAACACTGGCGACGAAGGTGGGATTGGAAGGCAATTAGGTGGACAAAAAAGCGAAACTCACTGACAAAAGAGCTTGATCACAAGGCAGTATTCAACCCGGAGCGCAGGAAGGCAACAGGATGGCCATTACGAACCCAGAGAGAATCACAATGGCCACCTACGGCCAACCTCCTCCATTCAATCCAGCCACGGACGATTGGGACGTGTATCTACTGCGTTTCAAAGTCTTCCTGGAGGTGAACGATCTCAGAGGCCTGGAAAAAGAACCTAATCCTGGGTCACTGCGGCCCTGAAGTTTTGGAGACCGCCAAAAACCTCTCCGAGCCGCTGCCGCTGCACGCCGTCTCCTGGTCCGCATTGCAACAGACGTTGAAGACCCACTATGCCCCGAAGCCATCCAAGTACGTTCGGCGCTACCACTTCAACATACGGAACCAGATGGAAGGTGAGTCGATAAATGAGTACATAGCAGCACTCCGGAAAGCCGCAGCCCATTGCGAATTCCGTGAGCTGGACGATGTTCTCTTAGATCGAATCATAATGGGAGTCCGAGACCGGGCTCCACAAGCGAGGCTGCTGGCAAGATCCAACCTTTCCCTCCAGATCACTCTCGATGAGGCGAGGGCAGCTGAGTCAGCGAACAAGTCCGTGGAGACCCTCCAATGCCTCCACGCACCCACGGAGGCACCCAAGAACGCCCGTGTCCACCGCGAGGCCATCGAGTCCGAGAGCTCCAAGAGCGACGAGGAAAGCAGTTACCGCATGCGCAGTAGCCGCGAAACACCGGCGTGGAAATTCAAGTCGCCGCCCCGGCCCTGTGCCTGCTACGGAGGCGATCACGCTAGAGCATCCTGCCGTTTTCGAGACGCGACGTGCCAGCGGTGCGAGCGAAGGGGATACATCGCCAGAGTGTGCCGCAGCAAGTTCCCTGCAGCCACTAGTTGCCACGAAAGAGCGGAGAAGGGACCGAACGGGAGACAGCAACCCAACCAGGGCTCCCCCAGGAGGACAGAAACCGGCGACCACATAGCCAACCTCACGGCGACGGCCCGGGGACGCCAGGGTCGCATCAGGAAGCTGAACATCACGGTTCCTGTGCGGCACATCCGAACCAGCCACCCCAAAAAACTAAAGGTCACCGTTTTCCTCGAAGGCGCCCCTTGTGAGATGGAGATTGACACCAGATTGTCTCTGACAATCATGTCATGGTCGGTCCTGAAACAGACGGTCCCGACCATACAGAAGAAGGACCTCAGAGGCCCAGACATCCCCCTGCGGGATTACCAGGGGAACCTGGCTCCCCTCGTGGGCCAAGGCATGTTCCGAGTGCGTTACAAACAGATCACCAAGGAACTACAGGCAATCGTGGTCCGGGACGATCTCCAAAGCCTTTTTGGACTGGACTAGTTTCAGACATTGGGGATGTTCGTAGCCGATGTAAACACCCTGAACGAGACAGGAAAAGCACCAGCCGCTACTGCCATCGGGAACGCCGTGGAAACGATATTTAAGGAGTTCGAGCATGTCTTTGCCTCCGGTCTGGGTGAGTACAAGGGGGACCCTATTTCCTTTAGCCTAGACCCAAACATGGCACCAATTCGGCTAAAGCCTAGGAGAGTGCCTTTTGCCCTCCGACCAAAAATTGATAAAGAAATTGGCAAACTGGTGAGTCAGGGAATCCTCGAACCAGTCAATCACACCCACTGGGAAACGCCGATCATGACCCCGGTTAAGCCCGATGGGTCTATCAGATTGTGCACCGACTATAAATGCACAATCAACAAGGGGTTACAACAAAGCGCGTACCCCGTACCCGTAGTCCAGCATTTGTTGCATTCCCTTGGCCCGGGAAAAATATTCACAAAACTGGACTTGGCGCAGGCGTACCTGCAGCTGCCAGTAGATGGCACCACTGCGGAGGCCTAAACAATTGTGACGCACAGGGGGGCGTTCAAATGTAGCCGCCTGCAATTCGGCATTAGTATCGCCCCTGGGCTGTTCCAAAGTATTATGGAGCAACTTATGCAGGGGATACCAGGAGTCATCCCCTATTTCGACGACATATTGGTATCCACCGCAAATGAAGCGCAACTTTTAAAACGAGTTCGTGCTGTACTAGACAGAATCAGGAACAAGGGCCTCCACCTAAAAAAGGAAAAGTGCAGAATAAATGTACCCAGGTTAGAATTTCTGGGCTACATGATCGATGGCTCCGGGATCCACCCGACTAACCAAAAAATCAGAGCTATTAGGGAAGCCCCTACTCTGAGGAATCAGACCAAACTCCAGGCGTTCCTAGGGCTCCTTAACTTTTATAGCATGTTCCTCAAGCAGAAAGCGACGGTTGCTGAACTGCTCCACCACCTGCTAGCAAAGAATGCGGAGTGAACATGGGGGAGGACCGAGGCCAAGGCATTCACAAACCGTATTTTGCAAAGCGGGATGAACTGTCAGCCATCAGGGGTTGTCTACTGTGGGGGGACAGGGTAGTCATTCCCAAGCAACTACGAGTAGCCGTGTTAGAGGCTCTGCACATGGGTCACCCGGGAATTGTGAGGATGAAAGCATTGGCAAGGAGTTATGTGTGGTGGCCCAATTTGGACAGTGACATACAGGAGTGGGTAGCCACATGCACACCCTGCCAAGAGTCCAGACCAGCTCCCCCAGAGGTGCCTGCAAAAGAATGGGAGCGACCCCAAGCACCGTGGTCCAGGGTCCACATAGATTTCGCTGGCCCAGTTCATGGTCAGACATTCTTCATAATCGTGGACGCTTTCTCAAAGTGGCTGGAGGTAGCCCTGATGACATCCACCACCATGGATGCAGTCATCAAGACGCTACGCAGGCTATTCGCGACCCATGGATTTCCCAATTTGCTGGTATCAGATAACGGCCCACAATTCACGGCCAAATCATTCAAAGAATTCTGAGTGGCACAGGGAATCCGACATGCCCTAGTCGCTCCGTTAAATCCAGCGTCAAATGGCCAGGCGGAATGGATGGTAAGGTCTACCAAGGAAGCCCTAAACAGAATTGGCCCGGGCGACTGGCAAATGCGAATAGACCACTACCTGCTTATACAGCACATCACACCCAGCGCCACCACCGGCAGAAGCCCAGCCGAACTCCTCATGGGGCGCCGGCTCAGGTCTCACCTAGACCGGCTACACCCCAACTACTCATCGGAGACGCCCCCTGATTCCATGAGCAAAATTCGGACTTTCAACAGAGGCGACCCGGTCTATGCCCACAATTACATGGGGGGGACCCTGTGTATACCCGCAACCATCGTCGGGGTTTCAGGCCCGCAGTCCTACTCCGTCTGGCTCGAGGACGGACGACATTGGAGGAGGCACATCGACCAACTCTGGGGACGAGTGGAAAACTCCCCACTCCGGCAAACGCCAACAACACCACTGCAAGCTGAGCCACACCAACCCCAGACCGAGCGGGAAACGTCGGGGGACTTATCTGATTCCGACGGGGCCCAGGAAGATCCACCTCCAGAAGTTCCAGCCGAGGCCTCCAAAAGTTTCCAGAGGGTTCCATTGGACAGGTTCAGAGAGGCAGCAGGTCTGACCGACCAGTGCGAGGGGAACCAACCAACTGAACTGCGCAGGTCCAGCAGGACGACACAAAGACCAGCCTACCTGCATGACTATGTCACCCGTTAGAATGTTCCATCCTAGAGGGGAGGGGTGTTAGATACTCCCTCCCCCCCTGGTGTTGCAGCAAGACAATAGTAGTTCCCACTCAGGTCCTCTCTTTTGTATGGGAACAGAGAGGCCCCTGATTGGCTGGAGCGCTGGACAACTCCCCTTTAAAAAGGGAGCTGCCTGACCATGCATTCAGTGGATGCCTGTCCTTATACCAATAAAGAGCTGTTGTTATCGCTAGCCTTTTGTGCCTTTCATTACCCGATCTAACACGGACCAAGCACTATCAAGAAGTGGCGGCAGAAATCAAAAGCAGTCGCTTTCTTGGCCAGGTGTATCCACGCAAGATAACTCCCCAGCGTGGCGCAGTTCTGGGACAGCAGGATATTCTTTCTTTTGGTGGCGGGAGAAGGAAGAAAGTGCTCCAGAAAAGTGTCCCGGGGCTGCTGCAAATGTGCACCACCTGCCCTCCCAGGCCACTTTCTTCCTTCTCCCACCACCAAAAGAAAGAACATCCTGCCATCTGTTGGTGCCACCATGGTTGATCCGGCCTGGGGAATGGGCTGCTGCTGCCAGGCACATCCACGCAGCATAACTCCATGGGAAGGGCTCCTTCTATGTGCCCAGACCAGGAGTGTGTGTGTGTGTGTGTGTGTGAGAGAGAGAGAGAGAGAGAGAAAGAGTAAGAGAGGAAGGAAGGAAGGAAGGAAGGAAGGAAGGAAGGAAGGAAGGAAAGAAAGAAAGAAAGAAAGAAAGAAAGAAAGAAAGAAAGAAAGAAAGAAAGAAAAAGAAAGGGCACTTATGACCACAATTGAGCCCAAAATCTTGCTAAGGAAGAGCATTGTTAAATTAGTTTCACCACATTTTACATGTTGGCCACGCCCACCCAGTCACATGACCACCAAGCCACACCCACAAAATAGTCCACACCCACAGAACCAGTAGTAAAATAATTTGAAACCTACCCTGGAGAAGCCTGTTCAATTTTGGCATAGATGGTCTCTTTGACCCCTCTTTCACACCAGCAGTCCTCTCTGTCCAAAATGTGGACTTTGCTGTCTTCAAAAGAGTGGCCTTTGTCTTTTAAATGCAGATGGACTGCTGAATCTTGTCCTGATGAGTTTGTTCTCCTATGTTATGCCATGTGTTTATGAAAGAATGCAGTTATCTACAAGGAGTATAAATGACCAGCTGTCTGCAAGGAGTATAAATCTTTCCATTCCCCTTCATCCAGCCACAGCTGAAAAAGTTTATTGCATAAGAAGTGAAACATCTTCAAAGAAAAACCAGAAAGTCTAGTTGCCCCTTGAAAAAGCACCTTTGAGGAGAAACCGAAAGCCTCACTATGAGACTGGCTGGAAAATAGTGGGCTCCAATGAGCACCGTGAAAAGCCTGCCAGACAAACCACTGTCAGGGGATCTTCAGATCAGAACCATCTTGGAGGGACAGTGAAGAAGGAGAAGGAGTCTCGGACAACCAAGAGGAACTGGCAAGTTCCTCAGTAGGTCGGAGAAAAGCTCTCCAAACTGACAGCAGGGGTGATGGCCACATTCAATGACCGTTTTAAAGCTGGGGCTCCGGGCCAAGTTTTTTTTTTAGCAGGAGCGGTGTTGGAATGGAGTGTTGGAACTGGGTGAGTGATTGGCTAACTCACAGCTGAAAAGAAACTTTAAATTTGGATTTAAAAAGTGTCCCGGAGCTGAATTAGTGGCTAATTGGCAATTTGGGAAATTCTATGGAGGAAGAAAGATAAAACGGAAGTTAAAGCACAAGCCTCAGAAGATTTGTATTTTTATATTTGGATTTGAGGATACTAAAAAGAATAAAAATAAAGAACCTGGGGCTAGATTTCCTTTTTTTCATTATTTTTTTCTTTTTTGTGGATTATAAGTGGTTTTTGACAGTTATTGATAACTAGCGGGTCAGATTGTATTGCGTAGAGAGGCCATCTGCTGGCAAGAAGAGAATACTACAATGCTACAATACTTGGAGACGGGTGAAAGGAAAAGTGCAACTACAGAATCTGACCTTGGTTACAGAAAAGATACTGTGGAGCGGTGAGAACTTTTAAGGAGTGCATATTTTCACAAGTGTTTGGCTTTGACTGTCTACAGCTGCAGAACAAAATACTAGACTGGATCAAAATTAAAATTGGACTCTGGAATTTGGAAACTAAAAGGAAAAAAGGGACTACATGGACTTACAATTTTTAACTGTGACATAAACTGAAAACTTCAAAAAATTGTTAAATTGTTAAATTAGTTAAATTGGCACTATGGAACTCTGGATGTATGAAGACCTATTTGAGATGCTAAAAAAATTGCATGAAACTGTAAATGGTAAGAAAAAATCAGAAACACAGATGGAGCATGTAGACCAGGGCACAAGGTTGCAAATAGGAGAGCAGGGGGTAAAAGAAGCCTCAAATGGAGAACAAGAAGAGAGCATGGAAGAAAAAGGAATTAAAAATAAAAAACAGCTAGATGATTTCACTGGGATTTACAGTGGCATAAAAGAAACAAGTAAGAGAGAATATCCTCCAAGAAAGAAACAATTAAAGAGCAAAGAAATTCAAAATAAAAAACAGCTAGATGATTTCACTGGGATTTATAGTGGCACAAAAAAAGAAGAAGAAGAAGAAGAGGGAATACCTAAAAAAAAAAGCAAAGAAGGGAAAAGTGGGAAAAGGTGAGGGAAAATCCTGGGGGAAATTATTAGAATAATAAAACCACAAGTGAGAGAAAGGACTTGGAAGAAAGGAGATAAGAATTATAAAAAGAAGAAAAAGAAGAAGATAGGATAATGGGAGGAAAGAAGAAAACAAAACAGAAGTAGAAGCTTTAGAGAAAATGGGTAGAGGAAAAGGGAAGGAAAGAAGGATATATTTGTAGATTAAAGAGAATTGCATTTATACTGTTAATGCTACATAATTGATTAAGATACAGTATAAGGGAATTAAACATTATCAATTGTGGATAATTAACTAAGCTAAATGTTTTTTATGAAAAAATTGAATTAGAAGATGTATGTAGTTTAGAGAAAAGGATAATTGGGTTTAATTTTGAAGGGCTAATTGGTAATATGGTTTATGTTATAAGAAGAAAATAAGTCTTACGATGGAAAATATCGAAAGAGAATAATAGAGTTGAAAGTGGAAACAGAATCACGATGTAAAAGGGACTATGCATAGTAGAGAATTAAATGTGAAACAACTTGTAAATTTTTAAAATAGTTAATTGGGAAAAGGGAATGGCATTAAAGCAGTTAATGATATACAGGTGAAACTCGAAAAATTAGAGTATCGTGCAAAACTTCATTTATTTCAGTAATGCAACTTAAAAGGTGAAACTAATATATGAGATAGACTCATTGCATGCAAAGCAAGATAGTTCAAGCCGTGATTTGTCATCGTTGTGATGATTATGGCTTACAGCTCATGAAAACCCCAAATCCACAATCTCAGAGAATTAGAATATTGTGAAAAGGTGCAATATTCTAGGCTCAAAGTGTCCCACTCTAAGCATCTACTTAAGCCATAACACCTGCAAAGGGTTCCTGAGCCTTTAAATGGTCTCTCAGTCTGGTTCAGTAGGAATCACAATCATGGGAAAGACTGCTGACCTGACAGTTGCGCAGAAAACCATCATTGACACCCTCCATAAGGAGGGAAAGCCTCAAAAGGTAATTGCAAAAGAAGTTGGATGTTCCCAAAGCGCTGTATCAAAGCACATTAATAGAAAGTTATGTGGAAGGGAAAAGTGTGGAAGAAAAAGGTGCACAAGCAGCAGGGATGACCGCAGCCTGGAGAGGATTGTCAGGAAAAGGCCATTCAAAAGTCTTGGGGATTATCACAAGGAGTGGACTGAAGCTGGAGTCAGTGCATCAAGAGCCACCACACACAGACGGATCCTGGACATGGGCTTCAAATGTCGTATTCCTCTTGTCAAGCCACTCCTGAACAACAAACAACAGAAGCGTCTTACCTGGGCTAAAGAAAAACAGACCTGGTCTGTTGCTCAGTGGTCCAAAGTCCTCTTTTCTGATGAGAGCAACTTTTGCATCTCATTTGGAAACCAAGGACCCAGAGTATGGAGGAAGAATGGAGAGGCACACACTGCAAGATGCTTGAAGTCCAGTGTGAAGTTTCCACAGTCTGTGTTGATTTGGGGAACCATGTCATCTGCTGGTGTTGGTCCACTGTGCTTCATTAAGTCCAGGGTCAACACAGCCGTTTACCAGGAGATTTTGGAGCACTTCATGCTTCCTTCCACAGACGAGCTTTATGGAGATGCTGACTTCATTTTCCAGCAGGACCTGGCAGCTGCCCACACTGCCCAAAGCACCAAAACCTGGTTCAATGACCATGGGATTACTGTGCTTGATTGGCCAGCAAACTCGCCTGACCTGAACCCCATTGAGAATCTATGGGGCATTGCCAAGAGAAAGATGAGAGACATGAGACCGAACAATGCAGAAGAGCTGAAGGCCGCTATTGAAGCATCCTGGTCTTCCATAACACCTCAGCAGTGCCACAGGCTGATAGCTCCCATGCCACGCCGCATTGAGGCAGTAATTGCTGCAAAAGGGGCCCAAACCAAGTACTGAGTGTCAACTTGTAAAGTGTTGCCATGACTACTATCACGTGGCACAGAGAACAGAGAAAAATTCCATGCATACTTTTGGCTAGAGTCAGGTCTCATATTCTTAACAGCTGTGCATGTCCATACCTACAGTAGCATCTTGTTGGCGAATGTGATTAATGACTTAAAGCAGAGGGGAGGGGGTACACAGGGGTAAAGTTCAGACGCCATTAAGTGTAAATCAGTTTTGGCTCCACAGGAGCACACGCCAGAATGTTAATACAATACAATACAATAGTAGAGTTGGAAGGGACCTTGGAGGTCTTCTAGTCCAACCCCCTGCCTAGGCAGGAAACCCTATACCGTTTCAGACAAATAGCTATCCAACATCTTCTTAAAGACTTCCAGTGTTGGGGCATTCACAACTTCTGGAGGCAAGCTGTTCCACTGATTAATTGTTCTCACTGTCAGGAAATTTCTCCTCAGTTCTAATTTGCTTCTCTCCTTGATTAGTTTCCACCCATTGCTTCTTGTTCTACCCTCAGGTGCTTTGGAGAATAGTTTGACTCCCTCTTGATCCTAATAAATGAATGGATTTCTTTTGAACTTTGTCTCGAGGCTCGTAAAATAATTAGGTCATCTTCTGGGAACTTCACAGAGAGCCAAAACTGACTTTTAAAAATCTATCAAGATTTCTGGGTTTCCTGAATCCCGGACTCTCTGAGCACTCCCCCAATATTTGGGGTGCTTGGAGGGAAAATCAGGCAACAGGAGGTGTTAGGGATGTAACCCTAGACTTGGCTTGGCAATGTATATAAGCTATGATTACTTTACTGTTGCTTTAAATGCTTAAGAGATGTAATTGGTTTATTACCTCAAGCAGCCATAAGAGGGAGCCAGAATGGCTGTTAGCTCTCTGTTTGTTAGATGCTGATTGTGGATACTGTTTGATACTGCTCGTGAGTTACTGAGTCTTGCTACTGTTTAGCTATATTTTGTGTGTTAGACCAACTATTTTGATAACTGAATTACTGAACCGTGTATGACTTGGATTGTTAATTGGACTCTGAATACCTCTATATTTCTACATAGTAAACTACTATATTTTTATACTATTCAGTGTCTCTGTATGCTGGTTTGTGCGTGTTCTTCCATATCACTCTCATTACGCTTCTCTGCATACACGCTCTCCCAACGGGGCGCTTAATTGCATAACACTGGTTAAGGTCCCAGAGTGTACCAGACGTAGCTAAAAAGAGAGTTGGTGTTGATACGCAATACCGTATACAGATAGCTGTTTAGTTTATAACTGTTTTAGTTTACTATTATGGAGAAGATGGCACACGCACCATCAGCAAATTTATCACTGATAACCCGGTTGGATGGAACAAACTATGTTTCCTGGTCAATGAAGTGCAGCTTACTCCTGTGTACTGAAGGATTGTGGGATACTGTACAGAATCCACCGGACGTGACTTCTTGGAATCCAGATGACGAGGATGATGCCAAGAAGTTAGCAGAGTTTCAAAGATGCAATGAACGAGCATTGTGTATAATTGGTCTAATGTTGACTGACCAACAGTTAGTTCATATTCGTGGGGAGAATTCTGCAGCAAGATGTTGGGAGAATTTGAAGAAGATATATGTACGTGACACTGTAGGTGCACATATACATCTTACCTGCAAACTGTTTAGGGCACGTCTTCTGAAGGGTGGAGATATGTTAGCTCATTTAAACTTTATAAAATGAGTTTTCCAACAGCTACATGAAAAAGAACTTATTTTCTCACAGTTACATCAAATTTACATCATTCTGTCATCACTGGATGAGAGTTATGATGATTTTGTATCATCCCTCGAGGTCCTAACCCGAAATGAACTAACATTGACTGACATAACTGCACGCCTGTTGGAAGAGTCCAGAAGAAGGTTGGAAAGAGAGCAACTGAGAGTGAAACCACTACAACATGAAGAGTCATCTTCAACTGCCTATACTGTTAGAAAATGTTTTTCTTGTGGGGCTAAGGGGCATATTGCTAGATTCTGTAAAAATGCAAAACAACAGAATACTAGAAAAGCTAAGAAAAATGCTAATGTCAACTTAGGTATGTCTACTTTGACTATCTCTAGAAATGCACCAATAAGCCATGATTCATGGGTTGTTGATAGTGGAGCATCACAGTGCATTACTAGAAATAAGAATTGTTTTATAAAAATGTCCGCCAGCAAGCAACATGTATCTTTGGCAAATGGATGGAAGGTGAAAACATCTGGTAAAGGTATGGCAAGGTGTTCATTTGTAAATGAGCATTTATCCATGTTGTATATACCTAAACTGAAATTTAATTTGTTATCAGTAAGAGCTCTAGTTAAGATTGGCTATGTAGTAACCTTTAGGGGAGATAAATGTATCATAGAAAAGGAAGGTCATAGGATTACTGCAAAATTAACAAATGGTTTATATATTATAACTGACGACCATACTGCTAATTCAGTGCATGACATTGTGAAGCCACATGATGAATGCATACATCTGCTACATAGGCGTATGGGGCACATTAATTTCAAGACACTGCAAAAAACTGTAAAGTTGTCAGAGGGAGTAAAATTAAAACCTTGCAGTCAGTATTTAAATTGTAATGTATGTAGTAAGGAAAAGAGCAGGGTTACTCCAGCAAACAGATATAATGGGTTTAAAACGAAGGAACCGTTGGAAGTTGTTTTTGCTGATCTAATTGGACCTTTAAAACCCAGTTTGGGAGGTGCCTGTTATGTTTTGAGGATCATGGATCATTACTCAAGATATGGTTTCTGCTACTTAATGAAAGACAAGACAGAAACATTTCAACAATTTTTTAATTGGCTGAGATTTACGGAAAGGAAGACAAAAGCCAAGGTTATTACTGTAGTTACTGATAATGGGAGGGAGTTTACAAATTATAAGTTCCAAACTATGTTAAAAACAGCTGGTATTGAGCATAAACGTTCTGCTCCTTATAGACCTCAACATAATTCGTTTGTAGAACGAAGGGGGCAAACGTTACAAGCTATGACTAGAACCACGTTAGCCGATTCAGGATTGCCTGAAACATTATGGGGTGAAGCCATGATGTGTGCTAATCATTTACTGAACAATGTTGTAAATGCTTCTACTGGAGAGGTACCATTTACTCGTTGGCATGGTAGTGTTAAATGGAAAAAGGTTTCCTCTGCAGGTTCGGATTTCCCGGCTGAGAGAGCGTCACCGGCTGAGTGAATGAATTTAGGATCGAAGCACTCTGCATTTGAAAGCAAGTCGTCTTTATTATTTCAGGAAAGCAAGACCAACAGTGATGTGGATCAGCGTTCCTGGGTGAGCTGACCCCAACATACAGTAAGTGTACATTTTTAATACCGTTTTCCTCTTTGAAGTCCTTTTGTTTTCTTTGTACTATTGTTTTATCCCTTTTTGTGTGTGCCTTTGCTAATGGTTCTAATCCTGTCTTGAGTTTTGTTATTCCTCTGCCCTAAAGTACTTCCCATGGGCCAGGGATGAGCCCTAGTGTCTTCTACTGTATTTCCTATTTTTACATCTTTGCCCTGAGCTCATCAGTCTTTGTTGTCACTCTGACCTTTTCTTCTCTTAAAGGTAACTTCTTCCTGCACTTCCTAGGTCTTTTGTATTATTTTGTACTCTGCAGCTATTTCTAATTGTCCTGATATCCTGGTAATTATTCTCAGGAGGTTTCTTTTAGAATGTATGCTGGCTTTCTTATTCTAGTGACTTCCAGTTTGGTTATGGGCTGTACTGGTCTTCCAAATACAACACTGTCTTGGTGAAGTTCCCTTCCCACAGTAGAAAACCTGATTTGAGCTACTTGCACACATTTGGAGTTCCTGCATGGGTGCATATTCCTGCACAGATCAGATTAAAGGGACAAACTCGTGCAAGGCAATTAATTTTTGTTGGTTATAATTCAAACCATAGATCTTATAGGTTCTGGGAATGTGGGACAATTAAGATCTATCACAGTGCAAATGCAAAGGTTTTAGAGCATGTTGGTTGGGATAAACTGGACTTAAACAACGATGTAGTAATTGAAACCCAAGTAGATCAAAATAATGTATCAGGAATACCAGAAACGTGTGATGAAGGGAAGGAGTCTACTCAGGAGGAGGAAGTGATAAAGCAGGAGGAGGTTCAGGATAGTCCACCTATAAGCCCCGAGTTACCCAGAAGGTCAACCCGTGTAACGCGGCCACCTGATAGGTATCAGGCATCTGTTGCATGTCAGGTAGATAAAGTTCCTGCAATGTATAATGAACTATCAATGTATCCTAAAGAGGAGTAAATAGTTTGGAAAACAGCAATGAACAGGGAACTGAAATCTTTACAGGATCTGGAGGTATATGAGAATGTGAGATTACCACCAGGTGAAAAGGTGATAGGGTGTAAATGGATTTATAAGATTAAAACAAGTGTAGATGGGACAGTTACCCATAAAGCTAGATTGGTAGCACAAGGTTTCAACCAGTCGACTTCCGGTTCTGGCGGCTGATCGCGACGGGCAAGCTTTGCTCGCCCCGCGCTCTCCTGGTGGGCCCCTCACTCCTTGGGGGGCACAGGACGCCCCGTAGAGGCTCCTGCCAAAGGGGCGGCACCGCAGGGATCCCCTGAGTCGGCGGCGGCCGGGGGGGGCCCGCATCGCCCTAGGCACAGGGAAGCATGATGGGGAGGCGCTCCGGCGCCTTCGTGAGGAGGCTGCTGGAAGAATGAGCAATCCGAAGGACCCCTTTGCGGTGCGGTGAGGCGGAAACTTCTCCCCATTCCTTTATTTGCTTTTAAAGAAACTGCCAGCTATACCTAAAACTGCTTTCAACTTGATATGGAGAAGCGCGGCTGGAGGGAGGGGGATTCCCCCCCCCCTCGGACAGGCGGCTGTAAACTGTTTTTGCTCTCAGCCCTGGAGGAGGAGGAGGGAGAGAGCCAACCAATGACTCCACGCTCATAGCAAGGGCTAATTTCGGATCATAACCCTACAAATGAAATGATGATCTGAAAACTTTTGGAACTTTGAAAACTTTCTTTTATGCCTCTTAACCCCGAAACTGGCAGGGCAAGATGGCACACTTCCGTTGTCTTTATAAACACTGAAAACTGACTCCACCTACAGAACTTCAGGCTTCCTGTCTTTGTCTCCGTGCTACTCAGACAAATCTCTTATTGGTTTGAACTCCCTGGAATAAGGACTTGTTACTCTAATACCAGAAACTGTGATCAGGAAAATCTCCTTCTGCCCGGACCTTTAGTCTCTCGAACTCTCTTGGCGGTTTCCCCTCCCTGATTGATCTCTCTCTGTATTGACTTTGAACTCTTTATTGCTCATACAATGCCACCTAAAAAACCACCCCTGGGGAAGCCGGACTTTGCTTCCTCTGCCCCGACATCTGCAACATCCAGTCCCAGTACACAATCAACGATAACATCCCTGATGCAGCCTAAAACTACTGAGACGGACTTTCAACAAATGTTTCAACAAATTTTAAAGGGACAAGAGGAGATAAAAAGTCAACTGAAGCAGATGAAAGAAGAGCTTAAAGAGAACCAGGACCAGACCAGTAAAAATTCACAGAGACTGGATCTTTTGGAGGGGGGGACGGCTGAGATGAGGGGAGAGATGGAAGGGGTGCAGAGGGGGAACAAAGAACTTGAGATCCACCAGATGAAAACAGAATTTGAAAGAATGTCTTTTTTTCTTAGATTTCAAAATGTGGTTGAGACAGATGATGAAGATTTAAGGGACATTATGACAAACATCTTGGCTGAATACATTCAGAAAGAGAAGCAACAGATGGGGTGGGAATTAGACCTGGTTTATAGAGTAAATTCAGCATATGCTAGAACACACAATGTACCCAGGGAAGTACACATTAAGTTTCTTAGAAAGACTACAAGAGATGAAATTCTGAGTGCACAAAGGGGGCAAGTTTTGAAATACCAAGATAGAGAAATAACCATTCTGAAACAGATCCCCAAGAAAGTGAGGGTGAAAAGAAAAAATTATTCGCAGTTAGAGAAGAAACTTTACCAGAAGGGGGTGTGGTTCAGATGGCTGATGCCTGAAGGTATGTTAATATTCTGGGAGGATACAAGAGTTAGAATTAACACAACCATAGAGGCTCAGGCCTTTATGGAAAAAAACAAAGCACTCCTAGATAAACCAGATTATCTTACAACAGACATACAGGACACGGGAGGGACCGGAGCTCTGCTGGCGGGGGGAGAAGGGGCAACACCAAGGAAACTCAGATCACAAAAATGAACAAGAAAATTTGCTTGATATAAATTGATTGAAACTACTATATGAATTTATATGCTGACTAAATATTGTTATTTTGTACTGAATTTTGTTTAAATGTATACCATGAGTATGGGGGGAGGGGACACCTGCCGCATATTGCAACTGCCAAAATTTGTAACCTTTTCCAGCACCCTTTTTCTTTTTATTTCTTAAAAACCAATAAAACGTTGTTGTTGTTTTTTTTAAAAAAAAGGTTTCAACCAGTCAGCAACTGATTATGATGAAGTGTTTGCACCAAGTTTAAAAGCCATAACATTGTGTGCATCATTAGTTTGGGCAGCTAAGCATGGATATGTAATAAATCATTTAGATGTTGAAACAGCATATCTTCATGCACCATTGCAACACACTATTTATTTAAAGAAACCTGAAGAGTTAAATAATGATAGCAACACTGATTGTTGGAAATTAAAAAAGAGCCTGTATGGTTTAAAACAGTCAGGCTATGAGTGGAATCAATGCATAGTGAAGGAATTAGCAAGGATAGGGTTTAAAGCTGGATTAGCTGATCCTTGTTTATTTAAGCAAGAAAGTGATGGTATGACTTCATTATTGTTATTGTTTACACACGATATAGCATTGATTATTAAAACAGAGCAGAAGGCCATTGAAATTATTACACTGTTAAAAGAGAGGTTTAAAATAAAAGATCTTGGTGAAATAAAGAAATATCTTGGATTGAAGATAGATAAGACTAGGGGAGGATATAAAATATCACAGGCTGATAAGATCAATCAGTTACTCATGAATTACAAAATGGAACTGTGTAAACCTGCTAAAACTCCTATGAGTCAGGAATTTAGCAATGATGATAACAAAAGCCCAGTGTTTGATAAGAATATTAATCAATCCCTAATTGGTAGTTTATCTTATTTTAGCAATTGGTCTAGACCAGATATTTCATATAGCGTTAATCAATTGGCAAGGTTTAATGCCGAACCCACTGAACGACTTTGGCAAGCAGCAAAATGTGTATTAAGGTATTTGAAACAGACAATACACTATACATTATACTTAGAGCCTAAGGATGAGCTGATATTAACCGCATACGCTGATGCAAGTTTTGCAACTGAAGTTTCCACGCGTAAATCTACATCAGGTATCGCAATATTCTTGGGAAAAGCATTGGTTGGATGGCAGTCTATCCGTCAGAAGCATATAAGTTTGTCAACAATGGAGGTCAAATTTTCATGTTTATCTTTGTTATGTACCGATTTAATTTGTTACAAGCAACTACTGATAGATATGGGAATTAATGTTCGTGAGCCTATTGTTGTATACGAGGACAACCAAGCAGCGATCCAGATGGCAACAAATATTGCTGTAAAGACAAGATCAAAGCATACTGACTTAAGATATATGAATGTACGGCAAAGTGTTAGTTGTAAAATGGATAAACTGGAATATTGTATGTCTGAAGAGAATGTTGCTGATCATTTTACCAAAGCACAAGGTACCGTCAAACATAAACACTGTTGTGATGTTTATGGATTGAGAATGTGAAGTTGTGTGTAAATACATTGACAACCCAAGAGGGGAGAATGTTAGGGATGTAACCCTAGGCTTGGCTTGGCAATGTATATAAGCTATGATTACTGTTACTTTAAATGCTTAAGAGATGTAATTGGTTTATTACCTCAAGCAGCCATAAGAGGGAGCCAGAATGGCTGTTATCTCTCTGTTTGTTAGATGCTGATCGTGGATACTGTTTGATACTGCTCGTGAGTTACTGAGTCTTGCTACTGTTTAGCTATATTTTGTGTTTTAGACTGACTATTTTCATAACTGAATTACTGAACCGTGTATCACTTGGACTGTTAATTGGACTCTGAATACCTCTATACCTCTATATTTCTACATAGTAAACTACTATATTTTTATACTGTTCAGTGCCTCTGTATGCTGGTTTGTGCGTGTTCTTCCATATCACTCTCATTAAGCTTCTCTGCATACTCACTCTCCCAAGCTTAATTACTTAACAGGAGGTATGTGGCAATGCCAAGCAGCAATGCCTTCCCCAGCAGCAGAAGCAAGAAAAGATGAGTACTGGTGGAAATTAGCCCCCAAGGCAGCTGTAAGACAGTTCCCTCACTCTAGTCCCCAGATACAGGGAAGGGTCTCAAGTAAGCTGGCAAGGGCGGACTGGAGGTGGGACTGGGCACAAGCCAGGCTCCAAAAGCCCCAGATGGAATCCCTGGAGAGTGCAATAGAAAAAGAGAGGGAGGATTTTGACTGGACCACCCTTGCTGATGAGGGGCCATCCTGCCGCCTACAAGACAGGAGAGGGACATCTGATCCTGTTGAGGGGAAGAGATGCAGACTGGAGCGCAGCACCCCTGCTCCACCCCATAGAAGGAGAAGGAGCCCAAAACTGCAACCAGTGCCTCTCCCACACAGCAGGCAGGCTGTCAAGAGACGGCAACCCCCTCCCTCCCTCCAAACTAGAGGTGAGGAAGATGGCCAGCCATATCAGGCTCAAGCATACAGAGGCCGACAGGAGGTTGGAGGAGTAGGGCTGAATGACCCACCCCAATTCAGGGGACCAGAACAAGGCCCCAAACGTACCACCAACATGTCCGGGAAAGCCCTCCAGGCTGCAGAGGCCTCTTCCCCCTCAGGCGAAAGTGGTGAAAGCCCTGGCAACAACAACCAGTCATCCGAATCATATGACAGCGAGGACAAGGGAGAAAATGACCCAATGGTGAGTGAGCCAATTCATCCTTTCCTTTTTCCAATATGCCTCACAGCCCCAAAAACAGGAAACCAGGGGGATTTTTAAGCCCTAATAGACTCAGGATGCACAAGGTGCTTGATCAACCTAACCACAGTCCTGAAACTGGGGATCAGAGCAAAAAGATTGGCCCACCGGAAATGGTTTGAGCAGGTTGACGGGTCCCTAATGGTGTAGCGGCAGATTGGGGCCTGTACCTCAATGCACGCCAAAGACAGGACGTGAGACCACGAAGGTGCAAGAGAAGACAGGTTTATTGATGCATCTGAGTTCAGCGTGTTCATACACCAAAATCTGAACTGTCCTGGCTTTGTTCAGGACAGGAGTTTTATACCCTCCTAGAGTGGGGGCGTTCACACAGATATTTGTTCATCAGTAAAAGAAGTATACATTGCATATTTGTTCGTAGACAAAACATATATTTTACAGAAAGTACAAAAGTTGCATTTTGTAAGGTTACAGTGAAGTTACAGGAAAGGGAGTGAAAAAGTGATATATCAGCAGTCAGACATGCTATCATCTATTAATATGTTTTTTTCCGGCGCATTGTATCTTGCACAGACATTGGTTTCCTGTGACCTTCCATAGAAGCTGATTGCAACATATTCCAGTAAAATTTGTAATAAGCCTGAAGTAAGAGATATCTTTCAAGGGCCCACCTTGATGACGGGTTTATTAACCCAGATAGGTGGAGGAAACGGAAGCTCAGGGGATTTTTAATAAAAAACTTTTTAACAGTTTTAAGGGGTTCCGGAGTGGGGGGGAGGGTTAAACAGGCCAGCAATGGGATTAGAGCCAGGCGAACAGGTGTGGTCAGGAGGGGAGTGAGCGGAGCGGGGGAGAGGAGGGAAAATAACATTCCAACAGAGGGCTTCGTTATACCAACGGTCGTAGGGAGGGGTGGGTGCGAGGACAGACGAAGAACTTGCAGTCGGTTGGGAGACCGTGGTCGCTGGACACGCCCGGTCACTTGTACCAACCCCCGCATTCTAGGTGGCCAGGATCTACAGAGCCAGGGCCTGAGGCTGATGTTGTGTAACGCGAGGTCTGTTGTCAACAAGGCCCCCCTCATTAAAGACCTGATTTCAGAGGGGGAGCCAGACCTCGCAGGAATAACGGAGACCTGGTTGGGCCACGAGGGAGGCTTACCCCTCGTGGAAATGTGCCCACCAGGCTACCGAGTATTCCACCAGCCACGGGCCCAGGGTAGGGGTGGTGGGGTAGCGGTGGTTATACGGGAGAGTCTGGAACCGAGAGAGTTCACTGTGCCACAGACACCCAGGTGTGAGTCTCTGGGTGTGAGATGGGGCCCAGGGAGACAGCTGGGCCTGCTGATTGTATACTTGGCTCCTCGCTATACATCAGCGGCCCTGCCTGAACTCCTCGAGCTGATCGCAGAGATGGCGGTTGAGACCCCCAAACTTTTAGTTATGGGGGATTTCAACCTGCCGTCGATGGGAGAAGCATCCGAGGTGGTTCGGGAGTTCATGGCTTCCATGACAGCCATGGACCTGACTCAATTAATTCAGGGTCCCACGCACGACGGAGGCCACACGCTGGATCTTGTTTTTGTCTCTGGCCAGTGGATGAGTGATCTGGGAATAGGGGACTTAGTCATCACACCCCTGTCATGGTCAGATCACTCACTTCTCCGGCTTGACTTCCCTGGCACTACCCCCCACCGCGGGGAGGCGGAACCAGAATGTCCTAGATGGTTCCGCCCCAGGCACCTGATGGAACCGGATAGGTTCCAGATGGAGCTTGGGCCACTTCCTGTAGACCTGACCCGCTCCCGGATGGAGGACCTGGTAGCCGCATGGAATAGTGCAGCCGCCGGGGCCTTAGACCGGGTTCCGCCTTTGCGGCCTCTCCTGTGGCAACAAACCACCCTGGCTCCTTGGTTTACCGAGGAGCTAAGGGCGATGAAACGCCACAAGAGATGCCTAGAGAGCAGATGGAGATCCTCCCGTTCCGAATTTGACCGAACACAGGTAAGAACCTACTTAAGGACATACCTTGTGGCATTAAGAGTGGCCAAACGCCGACATTGTGCCGCTCTTATTGCGTCCGCAGACAACCGCCCTGCCGCCCTGTTTCGGGTGACCCGCTCCCTCCTGTCACAGAGGCCGCGGGAAGCCCCTCTACAGGGTAGAGCAGAGGAATTTGGGGAATATCTGCAGGATAAAATCGCTCAAATCCGGAGCGAATGGGTCTCCCTCAGTGATCCAGGGGTGACGTCGGAGGCGAGTCTTGAGGGACCATTCTGGGAGGAGTTTGACTCTGTTGCCACCGAGGATTTGGACAGGTTACGCGGGCGACTGAGGGCCACCACATGTTTACTGGACCCGTGTCCCTCCTGGCTTATACTGGCAGCCTGGGAGGTTACATGAGGCTGGCTCCTGGGACTAGTGAACGATTCATTGAGTGAGGGGTCCTTGCCAGCTGTCTTGAAAGAGGCGGTGGTGAGGCCCCTACTTAAGAAGCCTTTCCTGGACCCATCAGAGCTTGCCAATTATCGTCCCGTCTCCAACCTTCCCTTTTTAGCGAAGGTTGTAGAGAGTGTGGTGGCCCAACAGTTCCCACGTCACCTGGAGGAAACTGATTATCTAGACCCGTGCCAGTCCGGCTTCCGACCCGGGCACAGCACAGAGACGGCCTTGGTCGCGTTGGTAGATGATCTCTGGAGGGCCAGAGATAGGGGTTGTTCCTCTATCCTGGTCCTATTAGACCTCTCAGCGGCTTTTGATACCATCGACCATGGTATCCTATTGCGCCGGCTGGAGGGGCTGGGGGTAAGGGGCACCGTTTTGCGGTGGTTCTGCTCCTACCTCTCTGACCGGACGCAATGTTTGTTGGCAGGGGAGCAGAGGTAGACCCTGAGGCCGCTCACTTGTGGGGTGCCGCAGGGGTCGGTCCTCTCGCCCCTCCTGTTCAACACATATATGAAGCCGCTGGGTGAGATCATCCGTGGTTTTGGGGTGGGATACCATCTGTATGCTGACGATACGCAGCTGTACATCTCCACCCCGAACCACCCCAACGAGGCAGTCGAAATGATGTCCCGATGTTTGGAAGCCGTACGGGTCTGGATGGGAGACAACAGACTTAAACTCAACCCCTCCAAGACGGAGTGGCTGTGGCTACCGGCCCCCCGGTTCAACCAGTGGATCCCATCGCTGGCCATTGGGGGCGAGCAACTGGCCCCCGTGGAGCGGGCGCGCAATCTGGGCGTCCTCCTAGATGCCCGGCTGTCTATGGATGACCATGTGGCAGCCGTGGCAAGGGGGGCGTTCCACCAGGTTCGCCTGGTGCACCAATTGCTCCCCCCTTTTGGACTGGGATGCCCTTCGCACAGTCACTCATGCGCTGGTGACGTCTCGTCTGGACTACTGCAATGCTCTCTACATGGGGCTCCCCTTGAGATGCACCCAGGGACTGCAGCTGGTCCAGAACGCGGCCGCGCGGGCAATTATGGGGAGTACGAGGTACTCCCATGTAACACCTCTCCTGCGTGAGCTGCACTGGCTCCCTGTAGTCTACCGGGTGCGTTTCAAGGTGTTGATTACCATCTTTAAAGCGCTCCATGGCACAGGACCTAGTTACCTGTGGGATCACATCCCGCCCCATACATCCCTGCGACCAATTCGCTCTCACTGAGAGGGACTCCTCCGGGTGCCGTCCACTAAGCAGTGCCAGAGGGCGGCGCCCAGGAGTAGGGCCTTCTCTGTGATGGGCCCAGCCCTCTGGAATGACCTCCCCCCCGACATTAGGACAACTACCGATCTCTGCTCCTTCCGCAAGAAACTCAAGACCCACCTGTTCCGACTAATTTAAGCCTGGCTTAAATTAGAACTATATTCTCTAATCCCCCTGGCAATTTTAAATGATAAATTTCAAATTTTAGGGTATTTTAATTGTTTTAATTTTATTGTTACTGTTTTTAACTTTATGGCTATTTTATTTATGAATTGTAAAAATGTTTTATGTACATTCCTCCTCCGTGTCATATGCTTGTATATTTAATTGTACGCCGCCCCGAGTCCCTTCGTGGAGAGGGAGCGACTTATAAATTGAATAAAATAAAATAAAATAAAATATCTTTAGTCAATTAATATACTGACTACGATTAATATGCTGACTTGCCTATCTGATTAGTCTTCAATGGAAAGCAGGGGCCTACTATACTTAAAGGTTGACTGGCTAATATAGGTACGGTCTCTTCGTGCTGCCTCATTCCCCCCTGTTGAAACTTCAACCTGATTTACGATATCTGATGGAGTTTCATATTCAGACTGGTCCACATGGAGCAAAGAGACATATTCGCCAGCCTCTTCACACAAGGCCATGGCTTTATTGTTGCCCTTTCCTCCACGAGGAGGGACAAAGTGTTGCTGATTGCTTTTACAAATATGGGGAGAATGCAAGGGAGGATCACGCATCCCGCAGCGATGAGGCCAATGAGGGCTACAATGGCCTGCAGGCCGGGGAGCTTAGGGAACCAGGATCCAAAGGTGGAGGAGAGATCCAATCCCTTCCAATCCTGTCCCTCAAAGGAAGTCAACTGCCTCATTTCTGTTGTGAGTTGTTTAATGACGGTTCCTGTTTCATCAATCTGGAGACAACAATTGGTGAGATTACATTTTCCACACACCCTACCCTCTTTTGCCAAGATATAGTCCAAGGCCAATCTATTTTGATAGACGACAGTTCGTAATTTATCAGTGGCAGTAGAGAGAATGTTAAGAGATTTGTCAATCCTTTCTCCGGCTATATCTAAGACGGCTTGAAGCCGAATGATCCGATTTAGCATATAAATTGGGCTTTGGTACCCCCAGGATCCACCCTTGGCCCATGTGGCTTTCCCATAGGTACAAACAATGCGTTCAGAGTCCCAGAACGTACTTTTCTCATATTCAGCCAGTTCTTTACAGGGGAAGTTGGAGAAGGCCGTATCTACTTCCCTTTTCTTTCTTCCGGAGCCCATAGGGTCATAGAGGGGGACCACCAATACCTGTCTTTTTTGAATAGGTAGAAGGAAGAAGGATGGCTTTATCCATCCTAGGATACAGGAACCTGACCAATCATAGGGGAGTGTTTCATAGGCGATGTTCCCACAGATGCAGTACATATTGTTTGGGGCTACCCATGGGGTGGAAGAGCTGTGGTTTGTGCTGAGGAAAGGTAACAAAGTTTGGTCAAAGTGGAGAGGGGCAGGCAGACCCGAGGGCGAATCCCACTTTGTATAGGCAACATCCCATGTTCCCAGACAAATTAAATGGCCAACTGAGTATGAGCCATTCCTAGCAAAACAGTTTCGACCTATCAAGTTAGTAGTGAGGGTCCACACTATTCCAGATGGGTCAGCCCTGTGGGTGATATTTCCACTTCTCGACATGTTGTTATACACCTCCGGATGGGCTTCCAATGCTTCCCAAGGCCATTGCTCTCCCATGTTAGTTCCACCACACACAAAGCATTTTTTAACTGTAAGAGTTTTAGCTACTTCCTCAGCCATCTCCACAAAAAGGTTTACTGCCTTCGTGCTGAGGGTCAGGAGTTTTTCCAACTCCTGAAGGTTATCGTATACGGACCAACCCAGGGACTTTACTTCCCCATCTCGTATGGTTTGGACTTTAATTGTGATGTATGTGGATGGATCCCTTCCTGACCCCTCAATACCAATCCCATAACTAGCCTGCGGAGGGTGATTCCGATCTATAGAGAAAGAGACTTTGTTAGTTCCAGGGATATTGCGGATATTGGAAAGGTAAGTGCATCCCGGATACCCGCCCCCTGTATAATCACATACACAACCCCATCCTGTACAAACCATTCCTCCACAGGGATTGAATTGATCCGGGTCCCCATTTCTCAAATCCAGACTCCTCATACACATATACTTATGGTTGTACTTGTACTCCTCTCTCCAGCCTTCACTGCCACAGGTGGTGTAGGCCACTTTATTCATGGCCTTACAAAAATCGACCGTCACACTAATGGGGTGGTTCCCTTGCTTTAGAGCCACTGTTGAAGATAAGAAAAAGAGAAGAGTGTGTTTCGGATCTCTGGTCAAACTTAGGCCTGCCCATACAGTGACGTTGAGGCATACTGGGGTTTCTGTTTCTGTTTATTTGGATTGATATGCCGCCCTTCTCCAAAAGGACTCAGGGCGGCATACAACATTAAAAAAAACACACATCCCAAAGTTTAAAAAAATTATATACATATCCAAAAAAACAACAGAATTTAAAAGACAATACATTTAAAATAAGTTAAAATTAACAGGCCAGGCCGGCTTCCTGGAAAAGCCAACTTTTTAGGGCGCGTTGGAAGGACCGGAGGTCAGGGATTATGCGAAGCTCCGGGGGCAGCTCATTCCAGAGGGAAGGTGCTCCCACAGAGAAGGCTCTCGCCCTGGGGGTCACCAGCCGACACTGTCTGGCCGACGGCACCCTGAGGAGGCCAACTCTGTGGGATCATACTGGACGGTGGGAGGCTACTGGTGGCAGTAGGTGGTCTCGCAGGTACCCTGGGCCTAAGCCATGGAGCGCTTTATAGGTCATAATTAATACCTTGAATCGCACCCGGAAAACAACCGGCAACCAGTGCAGGCCGCCTAAAAGTGGTGTAACATGGGAGCACCTTGGTACCCCCATGACAACCCACGTGGCTGCATTCTGGACCAGCTGAAGCCTCCGGGTGCTCTTCAAGGGCAGCCCCATGTAGAGAGCATTGCAGTAGTCCAGGCGAGAAAGGACGAGGGCATGAGTGACTGTGCACAGAGCATCCCTATCCAGGAAGGGGCGCAACTGACGTACCAGGCGAACCTAGTAAAAGGCCCACCTGGTCACGGCTGTCAGGTGTTCTGGCTGAAAGCAAACAAGATTGTTATGTTGCAAGCAATAAGAATACATTGTGCCATTGGCTACACATGTTTTAGACTGAGGGATACAATCTGGCGGAGCTTGGGTGTGATACACTAAGGTTTTGACGAGCCAGCTACCAACCCTGGCCTCTGTCATGCAGGGCCTACAATCCTCCAGGCTTGGAGCTTGGGGTAAGTAGCAGACTATACTTTCAGACCCATTGCATCGTTTGTAGACACGAGGATGTTGCTGTCCGAAGGTGCAGTCATTGAGATCAAATTGATAACAGGACTTGAAAATGCTATTAAAATTTCCCAGGAGGCATGGTGTACATTGACTGAGTTCTTTTTGAGAGTCCTGGTTGTTTTGTGGAACTTTTCCTTGTACTGTCAGGTCGACTAAGTCTTGGAGGGTTAATCCCTTCTGGGGATCTTTCCTGTTGAGTAGGGGGTTAATCTCGAGTACCCTCTCGACCGGGTCTTCACTTGTGATTTCGACTAGGCCAAGTCCCAATTGGGGAGCAAGAGGGAGATCTGTAATTTGTAATGTCCTGGTTAATTCCTTAGAGGAAGTTCCACCTTACAATACAATACAATAGTAGAGTTGGAAGGGACCTTGGAGGTCTTCTAGTCCAACCCCCTGCCTAGGCAGGAAACCCTATACCGTTTCAGACAAATAGCTATCCAACATCTTCTTAAAGACTTCCAGTGTTGGGGCATTCACAACTTCTGGAGGCAACTTCTGTTCCACTGATTAATTCTTCTAACTGTCAGGAAATTTCTCCTCAGTTCTAAGTTGCTTATCTCCTTGATTAGTTTCCACCCATTGCTTCTTGTTCTACCCTCAGGTGCCTTGGAGAATAGTTTGACTCCCTCTTCTTTGTGGCAACCCCTGAGATATTGGAACACTGCTATCATGTCTCCCCTAGTCCTTCTTTCTCTTAAGCTAAACATACCCAGTTCCTGCAACCGTTCTTCATATGTTTTAGTCTCCAGTCCCCTAATCATCTTTGTTGCTCTTCTCTGCACTCTTTCTAGAGTCTCCACATCTTTTTTTACATCGTGGCGACCAGAACTGAATGCAGTATTCCAAGTGTGGCCTTACCAAGGCATTATAAAGTGGTATTAACACTTCACGTGATCTTGATTCTATCCCTCTGTTGATGCAGCCTAGAACTGTGTTGGCTTTTTTGGCAGCTGCTGCACACTGCTGGCTCATATTTAAATGGTTGTCCACTAGGACTCCAAGATCCCTTTCACAGTTACTACTACTGAGCAAGGTATCATCTATACTGTACCTGTGCATTTCATTTTTGTTGCCTAAGTGTAGAACCTTACTCTTTTCACCATTGAATTTCATTTTATTAGATAGTGCCCAATGTTCAAGTTTGTCAAGATCCTTCTGTATCTTAAGCCTATCTTCTGGAGTGTTGGCTATTCCTGCCAGCTTGGTATCATCTGCAAATTTGATGAGTTCCCCATTTATTCCCTCATCCAAATCATTGATGAAGATGTTGAAGAGTACTGGGCCTAAAACAGAGCCTTGGGGTACTCCATTGCATACTTCCCTCCATGTAGATGCAGTTCCATTGAGAACTACACGTTGAGTGCGGTTGGTCAGCCAGTTACGAATCCATCTGGTGGTGAAGCTGTCCAACCCACATTCTTCTACTTTATCTAGTAGTAGGTTATGGTCTACCTTATCAAATGCCTTACTGAAGTCCAAGTAAACTATATCGACGGCATTCCTCTGGTCCACTAATTTTGTCACATTATCAAAGAATGCAATAAGATTAGTCTGGCATGATCTGTTTTTGACAAATCCATGTTGGCTTTTGGCTATTACTTTGTTTGCTTCTAGGTGTTCGCAAATTCATTGCTTGATTATTTTTTCCAGAATCTTTCCTGGTATTGAGGTTAGGCTGATAGGTCTGTAGTTTCCTGGATCTATTTTTTTCCCTTTTTTGAAGATGGGAACCACATCAGCTCTTTTCCAGTCCTCTGGTAGTTCCCCGGTGTTCCAGGATCTCTGAAAGATATAATTCAGTGGTTCTGAGATCTTGTCTGCTAGTTCCTTCAGAACCCTGGGGTGTAATCCATCCGGTCCTGGTGATTTGAACTCGTCTAGGGTAGACAGGTGCTCACTTACCATTTTCTTCCCTATTTCAATTTGTGTTCCTAATCTGATTTTTGTGGTGCTGCTTTTGATAGGTTGGACTGTTTTATCCCTTTGTGTAAAGACAGATGCAAAACATGAGTTAAATAGTTCTGCTTTCTCCCTGTTGCTTGTCACCTTCTTGCCACTTTCTCCTAGCAATGGACCAATTGTTTCCTTAACTTTTTTCTTGTTTTTAACATGTTGGAAGAAGCTTTTTTTGTTAATTTTTACTTTTGTGGCAAGCCTTTCTTCATTGTGAGCCTTAGCTTTCCTCACTTCATCTTTTCAGGCTCGGGCTATTTGCTGATATTCTGCCTTAGTTATGTCCCCCTCCTTCCACTTTTTATACTTACCTTTTTTGTCTTTCAGTTTGTCAGATAGTTCTTTATGCAGCCATGCTGGTTTCTTTTGGGAGCTGTTATTTTTCTTCTTCATTGGTATTGTGCTAGTCTGGGCTTTTGTAATCTCGTTTTTCAAAATTTCCCAAGCTTCTTGAGTTGTTTTCCCCTTGAGGATTCTCATCCATGGAATTTTTCCCAAGCTCTCTCTAAGTTTATTGAAATTAGCTTTCTTAAAGTCCAAGACTCTAGTTTGACTTTGTTCTACTACTTGTGTTTGCATAATGTTGAATTCCAATATTGCATGGTCACTTGCCCCCAGGGTTCCTATGGCTTCAACACCTTCTATCATTTCCTCTCTGTTAGTGAGAATTAAGTCCAATATGGCTGATCCCCTTGTTTCCTTCTCTACTTTTTGGAAAGCAAAGTTGTCTGCTAGGTTTGTTAGGAACCTGTTGGATCTTCCACTTGGTGCAGAGTTTGTTTCCCAGTTGATGTCAGGGTAGTTAAAATCTCCCATTACTATTGTGGTGTGCTTCCTACATACCTTAGTTAGCAGACTAGCAAAAAGTTCATCTACTTCCTCTGCTTGGTTGGGTGGCCTGTAGTATAGACCTAAGGCAATGTCATTTCCCCCACAACCTTTAATATTGACCCAAATGCATTCAAGGAGGAGCTTCCAATGATGATGGCGGGCGTCCCTTGAGCTCCGAGAACACCATGGAGCTCCCGCCCGGTTAAGGGTTGCTGCCGGCTCCCGTATCATCTGAGGGAGCCGAGAGTTTGATAGCCCGACCACCCAGGCATGTTTTGGGCTTGTTTTGGCCCGCCAGGGTGGTCGGTGAAGACCGGAGGGAGGAGAGGACTGGAGGGCTGGAGGAGGAGAGGACTGGAGGGCTGTAAACGGCTGTAAACGCCGAGAAACGCTGAGAAACACCAGGAATAGAGGGAATAGAGGAGAAACACCGAAAAACCTCAAAAGAGCTGGAAAAGAGCCGGAAAAGCTGAAGGAGAGTGAGAGGAAGGGGGTGAGAGGCTCCGGAGGCATTGGAAGCATTGGAGGCACCGGAGAGATCCTTGAAACATCGAAGAACTTGAGGGAGAGAAACAGGAAACATCTGATAGGTGAGAAGGACTGGGAGGTGGACGGAGACTGCTGGAAGAGACAAGGGGAGATGGCTGCGACGATGGCTGAATGGAGGAAGTTGCAGCCAGAGAACCCCCTGGGATATTTTGTCATCTTGTTATTCCTGGCTGTTTGTCTCTGGCTACTCCCTCTCCCCCCCCTCCCGGGCCCCTGCTGGCTCGAGCAGACTAACATTGAGAGCCAAGCAGCTGGGCCAAGAATCCCCCCCCCTTCCATCGGGGGGGCTACATCCACCATGGAACAGATGAATGGAACTATCATCTATCCTTTACCACCATTTACCATTTACCATCTTCGCCTTTCCCCCTACCATCTGGGACATCTAATCATGGCTTGCTCTCCCCCCCCTTTCTCTCCAAGTTCTGAGTACCACCTGGACATTGAAAAAAATCTTCTGCCCTCCATTGAGACTCTAGCCCACTGGTTTTCAACTATTAACTTTTATATCATCTGCACCCCTACCTTATCGGGATGGTCAACAACCTACCAATTTACTCGAGGACAGACCTGTTTCGCCTGCGGGAGGCCCCTCTCTCGCAGGTATGGCCCTTGGCTCTCTCAAGGGCCAGCCTTGATGACGGGTTCGTGAACCCCGAGAGGTGGAAGAAGAGGAAGCTGAGGGGCTTTTTAGTAAAATGTTTTATACTGTTTTTAGGGGGTCCCAGGGTGGGGGGGAGGGTTAATCAGACCGGGAGGACGGCCAGAGCCGGACAGACGGGTGAGTCCAGGAAGGACGGGGATGCGGTGGAGGGGGGGAATATAAAGGTCACGATAGCAGAGGGTTGTCCTATTACAACGGTCGCGGGGAGGAGGGGATGCGAGGACAGGATAAGATCCCAAGGTCGGTTGGGAGACCGTGGCTGCTGGTTACGCCCGGTCGCTTGTACCAACCCCTGCAGCCTAGGTGGACAGGTGCTACAGAGCCAGGGCCTGCGGCTGATGCTTTGCAACGCAAGGTCTGTCATCAACAAGGCCCCCCTCATTAATGAGTTGATCTCAGAGGGGGAGCTAGACCTTGCAGGGATAACGGAGACCTGGTTGGGCCACGAAGGTGGTTTACCCCTCGTGGAAATGTGCCCACCGGGTTTTCGAGCATTCCATCAGCCTCGGGCCCTGGGTAAGGGTGGTGGGGTGGCGGTGGTTATGCGGGAATGTTTAGAGCCGAGGGAGTTCACTGTTCCTCAGATACCCGGGTGTGAGTCCCTTGGTGTGAGTTGGGGCCCAGGGAGGCAGTGGGGCTTGCTGATTGTATACTTGGCTCCTCGCTATGCATCAGCAGCCCTGCCCGAGCTCCTCGAGCTAATCTCAGCGACGGCAGTTGAGACTCCCAGACTTCTGGTCATGGGGGACTTCAACTTGCCGTCAACGGGAGCGGCTTCCGAGGTGGCTCGGGAGTTCATGGCTTCCATGACGGCCATGGACCTGACCCAATTAGTGCAGGGCCCCACTCACGAAGGGGGCCACACACTGGACCTCATTTTTGTATCTGAACAGTGGACGAGTGATCTGGGAATAGGGGATTTAGTTATCACGCCCCTGTCATGGTCAGACCACTCATCCCTCCGGCTGGACTTCCCTGGCGCTATCCCCCACCGCGAGGAGGCGGAACCAGACTCTATAAACTGGTACCGCCCCAGGCACCTGATGGAATCTGATAGATTCCTGACGGAGCTTGGGCCAATACCTGTAGCCTTGTCCCGCTCCCGTTCCGAGGACCTAGTGACTGCCTGGAATAGGGCGACGACTGGGGCCTTGGACCGGGTTGCGCCGTTGCGACCTCTCCTGCGGCATCGACCCACCCGGGCTCCTTGGTTCACTGAGGAGCTCAGGGTGATGAAGCGCCACAGGAGACGTCTAGAGAGCAGGTGGAGATCCTCGCGCTCCGAATCTGACCGAACACAGGTAAGAGCCTATTTGCGGACTTACCTTGTGGCAATAAGAGCGGCCAAACGTAGACATTGTGCTGCTCTTATTGCGTCCGCGGATAACCGCCCTGCCGCCCTGTTTAGGGTGACTCGCTCCCTCTTATCGCAGGGGGCGCGGGAGACACCCTTACAGGGTAGAGCAGAGGAGTTTGGGGAATATCTTCAGGACAAAATCGATCAGATCCGGAGCGGGTGGACCTCCGTCAGTGGACCAGACGAGCCGCCAACAGCGAGTCTTGAGGGACCATTCTGGGAGGAGTTTGACTCTGTTGCCCCCGAGGATTTGGACAGGCTGCGTGGACGGCTGCGACCCACCACTTGTTTAACGGACCCGTGCCCCTCCTGGCTGGTACTGGCAGCCTGGGAGGTGACACGAGGCTGGCTCCTGGGCCTGGTGAGCGCCTCACTGAGTGAGGGATACTTACCAACCGCCTTGAAAGAGGCGGTGGTGAGACCCTTGCTCAAGAGGCCTGCGCTCGACCCAATGGAGCTAGCTAACTATCGTCCAGTCTCCAACCTCCCCTTTCTGGCGAAGGTTGTCGAGAATGTGGTGGCGCAGCAGCTCCCGCGACACCTAGACGAATCCGACTATCTAGACCCACGCCAGTCCGGCTTCCGACCCGGGCACAGCACTGAGACAGCCTTGGTCGCGTTGGTCGATGATCTCTGGAGGGCCAGAGATAGGGGTTGCTCCTCTATCCTGGTCCTATTAGACCTCTCGGCGGCTTTTGATACCATCGACCATGGTATCCTATTGCGCCGGTTGGAGGGGATGGGAGTCGGAGGCACCGTTTTGCGGTGGTTCGGCTCCTACCTCTCCGACCGGAAGCAATGTGTGTTGACAGGGGGGCAGAGATCATCCCTGAGGCCACTCACTTGTGGGGTGCCACAGGGGTCGGTCCTCTCGCCTCTCCTGTTCAACGCATATGTGAAGCCGCTGGGTGAGATCATCCGTGGTTTTGGGGTTGAGTACCATCTTTACGCTGATGATACTCAGCTGTATATTTCAACCCCAAACCACCCCAACGAGGCTGTCGAAGTGATGTCCCGGTGTTTGGAAGCCGTCGGGGTCTGGATGGGGGACAACAGACTTAAACTCAACCCCTCCAAGACCGAGTGGCTGTGGTTACCGGCGCCTCGGTTCAGCCAGCTGACTCCATCGCTGGCCATAGGGGGCGAACAATTGTCCCCTGTGGAGTGGGCGCGCAATTTGGGCGTCCTCCTTGATGCCCGGCTGTCAATGGAGGACCATGTGGCAGCCGTGGCAAGGGGGGCGTTCCACCAGGTTCGCCTGGTGCGCCAATTGCGCCCCCTACTGGACCGGAGTGCCCTGCGCACGGTCACTCATGCGCTGGTGACGTCTCGCCTGGACTACTGCAATGCTCTCTACATGGGGCTTCCCTTGGGACGCGTCCGGAGACTGCAGCTAGTTCAGAACGCAGCCGCGCGGGTTATTATGGGAAGTACACGTTACTCCCACGTAACACCTCTCCTGCGCGAGCTGCACTGGCTACCTGTGGCCTTTCGGGTGCGTTTCAAGGTATTGATCACCATCTTTAAAGCGCTCCATGGCAGTGGACCTAGTTACCTGCAGGATCGCATCCTACCACACACGTCCCTGCGACCTATCCGCTCACACAGAGAGGGGCTCCTCCTGGTGCCGTCTGCTAGTCAATGCCAGCGGGCGACACCTAGGAGTAGATCCTTCTCTGTGATGGGCCCAACCCTCTGGAATGACCTCCCCCCTGACATTCGAACTACCACCGACCTCCGTTCCTTCCGGCAAAAGTTAAAGACTCACCTATTTCAATCAGCTGGCCTGGCACTTTCTTAGTTCTACCTCCCGGGGATTTATTCATTTTAATTGGGTTTGGGGTTTTAAAAAGTTTTTAATACACTATATACTATATTTAATATTTATTATTCTATGTACAGTCTTGCAACCTCCTCCACCTACGTATTTAATTATTTAACTGTTTTGTATGTATTTTATAACGTATTTTAGTGACTGTACACCGCCCCGAGTCCCTTTCGGGAGAGGGGGCGGTCTATAAATATGAATAATAAATAAATAAATAAATAAATAAGATAGTTATCATCATTGTTGTGCTCTATTTCTGTAGAGACGTAGTTATTTCTTATATATAGTGCAACTCCACCTCCTCTTTTATTTGGTCTATTTCTTTTAAATAATTTAAATCCTTCTAGCTGTATGTTCCATTTGTCAGTTTCATCCCACCAAGTTTCTGTAATGGCAATAATATCATATCTGCCCTCTTTTACTTGAATTTCTAATTCTCCCTGTTTATTCCTCATACCCTGTTTATTCCTCATACCTTGGTATTCATAAGGGCCTCCTTTTAAGAGAGTGTCTGCCTTAAGCGTTAAAGTACAAGTTTTTGTAGTAACATCTTTGGTGATTGTAATGTGGGGCGCCCTTGAGTTCACAAGGGTTTTCCCTGCTGCCCTCCACGTTATGCCCCATCTGGTCCCTTGAAAGTTTTCAAGGCGACAAGTTAAGGTCACGTAAGAGGTTCTTGGTACCTTCTGCCATTCTGGATGAATTGTGAGGGACATAGGGGAGGGACCACGTCTGTGCCTTTTGTGTTTTATTCCTGGAATTGGCTTATTAGTGGGTCGTAACAAATGGCACATGATGGTTGAGTTATAGCGATCATTTGGGGCCCAATTGGTAGTATTGGTATCTACCCTACATTGCCAAAAGTTAGTTCCATCATACTCGCAGGGTGGGAGGTCTGACTCTTTGCGGCACTGGGGGAACCAGGAGTCACTGTGCAGAAACTGAACCCCCCCCCCCCCCGGCCATCAAAGAAGCAGTTCTGGCACGGGGGAAAGGGGCCTACTCCCATTGTTTCGTATATGAGGCCCCGCTTCCCATTCCCCCCTGTAGGAGGGACAACCGATTTCGGGAATCCCACCGGGGGCTTAGGGTGCAGACAGTGAACTGGAATCCTTTTGGCAATCATAGCATGGTAAAAATAAAAAGAGTTAAGAAGGATTAAAATGATCAGAAGTGCAATCAGGGCCAATATGGTGGGCATAAGGCCCTTTCTAAAGCATGCCGTTTGTCGCGCTCGCTAGGTGTTGTCCATGTTGGTCTCCAGAGAAGCGGGATGAGCGCAGGCACCACGGGAGACGTTGTAGGTTGTCCGGCCGAAGGTTGTCCGTATGAGGGTTGCCCATGCGAGGGGTGACAGCATCCGGAGTGCCACCTGCAGGGGGTGTAGAGTCTTCGTCACCCGTCCATTAAGAGACAGCTTCCGGAGTGTCATCAGGAGGGGTGACAGTCCGTGGGTTGTGATGCTGACGTCTGTGGAAAGTGACTTTCAGGGGATTGTGCGGGTCCGGTCTGGCCTGCCACTGCGGAGGAGCAGCTAACTTAACACGCGACCAATGAATCCACGGCTTAATCTCGGCCACCTTAACAGCAAGGGGAGAACATATGACAACAGTATATGGTCCTCTCCATTTAGGGCCCAATGGTTCCTTTTTCCAGTCCTTAACCCAGACTTCCTGGCCTGGGTGGAAATTATGAACTGGGGTGACAACAACATGGGGTCGACATGAAAGTACATATTTTTGTAATTTGAGGACTATGGCATTTAGGGCCTGCAATTGCTTAAGTTTAACTGAGTCTGCTATCTGAGCGGTAGGCTGTAGGTGTGGGGCAAGGAGGTTGGGTACTCTCCCATACAGGAGTTCAAAGGGCGAGAGTCCAAGATCCTTGCTTGGTGCACAACGTACCGCTAGAAGGGCCATATTGAGGGCATCAGGCCATTTGAGAAGGGACTCTTGGCAAATCTTAGCTACCTTTTCTTTTATTGTGCGATTCGAACGTTCAATTTTTCCACCGGAAGCCAGATGGAAAGCACAATGTAGCTTCCAGGTGATGCTCAATATGGAAGCCACCTTCTTGGTGGCCTTGTGAATGAATTCTGGGCCATTGTCTGACGAGATACGGGAGGGCAGGCCATACCGGGGATAACCAGGCACAGTAAAGCTTGGGTTACCTCAAAGGCCTTTTTAGTCCTGGTAGGGACACATTCTGGCCAACCCGTGTACGTACAGACTATGACCAACATGGCTGTATATGGGCCAGATCGGGGCATATCGGTGAAGTCAATCATAAGAGAATCAAATGGGTAAACCCCCTTTGGCTGGTGTCCCTGGGGGAGCATAGGTCCCTGCCTGGGGTTATTAGCAGCACAGACTTGACACCGGGCACACACACTAGCTGCTATACGAGATAGATTATCAATATACACTTCCCTAGATAATGCTTTCTGTAGGGCGGTCTTTCCCAGATGGAGGGTTTTATTGAGTGAGGAGACTGCTTCCCAAGCTAGGTGTTGGGGGACAAAAAGTCGGTTGTCTGGCAACACCCACCACTCATCCTGAAGGTTTGCTCCTAAAGCTTCAGACTGTTGGTTTTCAAGGGGGGTATACGATGGAGGTTGAGATGGAGATGGAGTCCACAAGGTGAGGCAAGTAGCTTGCATCCGTAAGGGTTGGAAGGCCGCTGCCCAAGCGGTTCGGTCGGCCTTGTTGTTGCCTCGTTCAGTATCAGAGGCTCCCTTCTGGTGTCCCTTCACATGCATGATCGCTACTTCCTTGGGGGCCCACACGCTATCCAGAAGTCTCAAAATTTGCGGGCCATGCTTAATGTCTTTTCCACCCGCCGTGATGAGTCCCTGTTCTTTGTAAAGGGCCCCATGGACTTGTACTGTTAGGAAGGCATATTTCGAATCAGTGTAGATATTAACCCTGAGGCCTCGCGATAGTTCAAGGGCCCACGTGAGGGCATGTAACTCGGCGAGTTGGGCACTTGTGCCTGGAGGGAGGGGTTCTGCCTCCCATACCTCCTCTAAAGTTACTACCGCATAGGCCGCTTTCCGTATTCCTTCATGTAGAAAACTCGTGCCATCTGTATAGAGGGCTGCATCCGGGCGAGGGAGTGGTTCATCTTTCAAATCTGGTCAGCTGGCATAAGTCTCGGTAATGGTCTGTAAGCAATCATGAATGGTGTGGGCATCGGGTTCTGGCAGCAGGGTGGCGGGATTAAGCGAGTGTGACTGCACCAGTTTGATTGAGGGGTTGTGGGTGATAAGGTCCTGATACTTAAGCATTCTGGGATTGGTGAGCCATTGATGGCCTTTCCGGTACAGGACAGCCTTAAGGGCATGTGGAGTGTAGATATCCAGTTCCTGGCCGAATGTTAGCTTATTGGCCTCTTGCGTAAGGAGAGCAGTGCCGGCCACTGCTTTAAGACAGGCCGGCCATCCTTTCGCCACAGGGTCCAACTGTTTTGACAGATAGGCCACTGGACGATACCAATTCCCAAACTTCTGGGTGAGAACCCCTACGGCCATGTTATGTTTTGTATCTACAAACAAGTGAAACGGTTTATCCAAATCAGGTAGGCCCAAACTAGGGGCCTGGGTGAGGGCCTGCTTGAGTTTCAAAAAACTGGCTTGTTCCTCCTTTCCCCATGTCATGGGCTCCTTCTCATGTCTCCTGGTTGCTTCGTATAAGGGCTTGGCAAGGAGGGCAAAGTTGGGGATCCAGATGCGGCAAAACCCAGCTGCCCCCCAAAATCCTCTAAATTCCTTCCTGTTCTGGGGGATGGGCAGTTGACAGATTGCCTCCTTTCTTTCATGTCCCAGCGTTCTCTGCCCTTGTTGTATGTCATACCCCAAATATCTAACCTCTGGCTGAACCAACTGGGCCTTTGTCTTAGAAGCCTTGTATCCTTTCTCCTGGAGGAGGTGCAGTAAAGCAGAGGTGTTCTGATGGCAATGTTCCCGGGTAAGTCCGGTAACCAACAGGTCATCCACATATTGAAGCACCACGTCAGGCTGGGGGATATCCAATAATTCCAAATCTGTGGCCAGGGCAGCGCCAAACAGAGTAGGGGAGTTCTTAAAGCCCTGTGGAAGCCTAGTCCAGGTGTACTGTTGTTTACGGCCCGTAAGGGGACTTTCCCATTCGAAGGCAAACAAGTGACGGCTTTTCCGGTGTATGGGGATGGAGAAGAATGCGTCTTTAAGGTCAATAACCAAGAACCATGTTGCTGTTGGTGGAATGGGAGGGTTTGGACATATTTGTAGTGGGTTTTCCTGCGACTCGAACTGCCCTTATTATTAGTTGCTGGAATTGTCGCAGGTGGGCCATCTGGTGGCGATCATAAGGATCCCAGTTCGGGTCCCTGGAGGGGAAGCGCTCCCCCACAAAATCAGCCAATGTTGAATGGGCGGGGGTGTCGGGCTTTAAAATCTGAGAGACGGCTATTCTAATCTTCTCCCTTTCCTTCGGGTTGAATAAGGTGGCCAGAAGTTGTTGGAGATCCAGCCAAGAAGGATTGTGGGTATCCACAATGGTCTTGAGAAGGTCTGCCACTTCATTGGGTTTTTCACTGAAGGGGCCATAATGTAATTTCCAATTGAGGAGATCCGAGGTGGAGAAAGGGACATGCTGGAACAAGGGGGTTGTAACCACCCTCGTTGGGTCATTTCTATCCACCAGTAACTGGTCCACCTGTCTTAACGGGGCCGTCAGAGTAGGGGCCGGTTCCTTTGCCCTAGTATGGGCAGCTATAGGCTGGTCGTCCACTGCGGCCGCCGCCGCTCCCCCTATTTCTTCTGACTCATCTCTCAATACCTCTTCCTTCTTTTCCTTAGGGGAGACTGGGCTATCAGAGAGGGTGAGGTCCCCCGAGCCCTTAAAGGAACTTGTTGGGGAAAACATGGGGGATAGAGCCTGCAATCTGCCTTCCTCCCAGCTGGTTGATGCGCCCCCCGTTGGGGTGCTCTGACTGTCCTGTAGGGGGGGCTGCCGATTCCTGGCTCCTGCCGGGGGGTGGGGCTCTTGGTCTGGCTCCTCCCATCAGGGGCGCTGTCGCTGGGGGGGTGCATATGGTGGAGGATGGGGGAGTTCTTCTGAGACACTGGTGAAGACTGGTGGAGCCTTCTTCAGGCATTTTAAAGGGATTGTCAGGGTCAGCATAACCTTGCATTGTTTTGCTTGGCATTTTCCGATCCATGCAGGCGGTCTCCTCACCAAAAAATACCACACATCTATGTAAGGGGCTTGCTCCAGGTGTCCCAATTGGCGATGGAACACTAACTGATGAACTTTTAGAGCAATATCGGGGTTAAAAGTGCCCGTAGGGGGCCACCCAAAGCCAAAGGTGGGCCATTCTGATTCACAAAATTTTATAAGATTGTGCCTGCTCCACTCAATGCCATAGTCCTGGGACATATATTCTGCTTTGAAATGATTTAACATACATTGGAGGGGGGTCAGGGGAACACTCTCGCTCCCACCCATCCTCCTCCCGGGGCACCAGACAAAACAGATAATGTGGCAAACAAACACACGTTCGACCCAGGGAGCCGGATAACCATGGCCACCATAGGGAACCGCAATAGCCTCACAGAGCACTTGTGCTTAAAACAACCCTCCCAGAGGTACCTGTTCAGTAAGTGTCAGGGGATCAGGCCGCGCCTCCAGCTCACCAAGGAGTCCGGGCGTACTGGTCCAGCTCACGGATGAGACCGGTTCTACTTCCAGGGGAGTGGAGGTTCCGCAATACTTGCCTGTCTAGGTCCCCTCGTCCCGGCTGGCCGGCGTTCTGAATTCCTGGTCTCTGGTCCTTCATCAGTGGTTCTTGGAGTTGTCAGCTGCTGCTGCCGGAGCCCTCGGTCCCTAGGAAGTCCCTCGGAACAAGGGTCCGTTGGCGCCAGGGAAGTTCCCTTGGACCAGCCGGGCCCTGACACCAGGGTGGACACTCCAGAGGGTCCCAAGACCCCTCACACTCCTGGCTGGCTCGCCAGAAATGTAGCAGTGGATTGGGGCCTGTACCTTAATGCACGCCAAAGACAGGACGTGAGACCACGAAGGTGCAAGAGAAGACAGGTTTATTGATGCATCTGAGTTCAGCGTGTTCATACACCAAAATCTGAACTGTCCTGGCTTTGTTCAGGACAGGAGTTTTATACCCTCCTAGAGTGGGGGCGTTTACACAGATATTTGTTCATCAGTAAAATAAGTATACATTGCATATTTGTTCGTAGACAAAACATACATTTTACAGAAAGTACAAAAGTTGCATTTTGTAAGGTTACAGTGAAGTTACAGGAAAGGGAGTGAAAAAGTGATATATCAGCAGTCAGACATGCTATCATTTATTAATATGTTTTTTCCAGTGCATTGTATCTTACACAGACATTGGTTTCCTGTGTCTTTCCATAGAAGCTGATTGCAACATAGTCCAGTAAATTTTGTAATAAGCCTGAAGTAAGAGATATCTTTAGTCAATTAATATACTGACTACGATTAATATGCTGACTTGCCTATCTGATTAGTTTTCAATGGAAAGCAGGGGCCTACTATAGTTAAAGGTTGACTGGCTAATATAGGTACGGTCTCTTCCTGCTGCCTCAATGGGAGGAGCCTATGCCACCCACGTGACTGAACCAGTGAGGCTAGAGCTAGCGGATCACTAGGAAGTAATTCGATTCATAATAGCCCCCAAAATGACAGACACAGTCATACTGGGACTTTCCTGGCTAGAAAAGTGGGGACCGACCATCTGGTGGAAAGGGGGTACCCGCAGACTTAGGATATCAAGGGGCCCCCAACCCCTCCCACACCAGCTAGCAGAAGCACCACCCACACAGAAACCCAGGAGGGATAAATGGGGTGTGCGTACACAACCTACACCCTTCCCCCTCATGAAGGACATGCTATCCCATCGGGCCAAGGGAAAAGTCTTTACCAAACTAGACCTCAGAGAAGCATACTACCGAGTACGTATCAGAGAGGGAGATGAGTGGAAAACAGCATTCAACTGCCCCCTAGGGAGCTTTCAATTCAAAGTGATGCCTTTTGGACTGCAGGGGGACCCAGCAGTAATCATGCAGTTAATAAACGAGGTGCTACATGAGCACCTCTACAAGGGGGTCCTTGTCTACCTGAATTACATCCTTATCTACACTAAGACCATGGACGACCACATACCCCTGATCCGCCAAGTACTGAAAAAACTTCTGTCAGCCAACCTGTATGTCAAGGTATCAAAATGCGAATTCCACCATGCACGGTTAGACTACCTGGGTTACCAAGTGTCAAATGAGGGAATAGAGATGGACCCAGCCAAAGTACAAGCTGTCTTAGGCTGGCAACCCCCTCACACCCGCAGACAGCTACAAAGTTTCCTAGGGTTTGTGTTGTGGCCCAGCAGGAGCCGTTGGAGTTGCCACCAGACTCCGACAGCGAGGTGTCCTCTGAGTCGGCTCAAGAGGAGGTGGGGGACCCTGGACAGGGTTCCGACGCTGAGCAGGGCGCAGAGAGGCTGGTTGGCCACCGGGGGGCGCCTGAGGCATGGAGCAGTGGTGAAAGCCAAAGGAAGGGGGCTCCTGATGCCATGCCTTGGAGCAGTGGGGAGGAGTCACAGGACAGTGAGTCAGACATCAGCAGTGAGCTATTAGATGCTCGTTACCGGCATGCTACCCTGCTTGTGGACACACCCTTTGCAGGAATCAACTGATCATTGGAGTTGGAGAAGCTCAGATCTGTGTCGTACTTTGGCAGGCTGGATTGCTGCTAAAGGGTTTACCTGGATTACTGTCAATCTGTTCCCTGGACCTTGGCAGGCAGGAGTGCTGCTAAGGTGATTATCTGGAGCTTGGTAGCTGGATTGCTGCCAAGGGGTGTCGCTGTAGCTGGATTGCTGCCCAGAGTGCTATCTTGACCTTGGCAGGCTGGATTGCTGCCAAGGTGGAACCTGTATGTCAATAAACATCTTTGAAGAGACTTTGTTTCGGAGTGCCTTGTTTTACAAGAGGAGGGGGGGGTCAGAACAGGTTTGCGAACTTCTACGAGCAATTCATCCCCTCCTTTGCGAAAACTGCCAAACCCCTAACAGAACTCTTGAAGACCGGGAGCCCAGGAACAAAAACTCATCCGGGACAGCCCCTACAGTGGGACCTAACCTTCCAAGAGGCGTTCGAGACACTAAAAGAAATGTTTGCAAAGGAACCAGTGCTGAAGCATCCTGACCCCGAGCAACCTTTCGTGTTCCAGGCAGATGCCAGTGACATGGCAGTGGGAGCGGTGCTACTCCAAAGAAACAACCAAGGAAACTTACAACCCTGCGCCTACACCTCCCGCAAGCTCACAGACACAGAGAGATGATGGGCCGCGTGGGAAAAGGAGGCTTTTGCAGTGAGATGAGCACTACTGACCTGAAGACACCTGTTGGAAGGGGGCCAGAAACTGTTCGAAGTCTGGACTAACCACAAAAATCTGAAGGCGCTTAGGACCCCACGGAAACTGTCATCCACACAAGTTCGATGGGCTCAATACTTCAACCATTTTGATTTTGTGTTAAAGCACATTCCAGGGGGGAGGAACTTTCTAGCTGATGCTCTCTCCCGCATGCCTCAGTACAAATGCGAACAGGAGCACGTAGTTGACATCATCATTCCCTCTACTCAAACAGCTGCCCAAGTGACCACCAGGCGGCAACGCCGTGACCGGCAAAACCAACCCCAAAGCGACCAAACCACGAGGCTAAAAACCGAACTGCTAGCAGACCTCTGGTTCCAAGACAACCAACACATCTAGACAAAAAGATGACCTTGCATGGAAGGGGACGAAACTCCACGTCCCAGAATCCCTACGCACCCTAATTCTCCAGAGGAATCACGACACCAAACCGGCAGGCCACTTTGGGTTCCTAAAGACTTTACACATAGCCCGAAGCAATTCTGGTGGCCTGGCATAAAGAAAGATGTGGATAGTTACTGCGCCACAATGAAGAGACGACCGGGTAAACCCGCCGGACTGCTGCAAACAGTAGCAGAGCCAACGAGGCCATGGGAGGAGATCGCAATGGACTTTATAGTAGAGTTGCCAAAAAGTGGGGGAAACACATTGATTTGGACTGTAATAGACCTGTTCTCCAAACACGCACACTTCATACCATGCAGCGGACTACCCTCAGCTCACAAGCTGGCTAAACTGTTCGTGAAGCATATTTACCAACTACATCAAGTACCTCGAAGAATTATTTCAGACAGAGGGGTCCAGTTCACGGCTACGTTCTGGAGGGAGTTCCTGCGGTCCATCGGGTCATCTCAGGGTCTGATTTCAGCTTTTCATCCGAGCACCAATGGGGCAGCAGAGAGACTGAACGCCATGGTAGAGCAGTACCTGAGGTGCTACGTGAACTATCAGCAGTCCAATTGGGCAGACCTTTTATCTTTTGCTGAGGTGGCATACAATAATGCTGTTCACAGTAGCACAGGACTCACGCCATTCAAAAGAGTGAGCGGTATGGACGTCGTCCCAATGCCTGAGTATCCAAGGGATCTCCCCTCCTCAGTCAGCTTGACTGATTGGATGTCGATGCTGAAAGCGACCTGGGAAAATGTCAAAAAGGCACTGGCTAAAGCGGCACAAACCTATAAGAAACAGGCAAATAAACACTGGGCTCCGCAAAAGCCATTCTGGGTGGGAGAGAAGGTTTACCTCTCCATAAAATATTTGAGATTAAAACTGCCTAGCAAGAAACTGGGGCCAAAGTTTAAGGGACCATTCCCCATAGTAAAGATCATCAACCCAGTCACAGTGCAATTGAAACTGCCTCGATTGCTGGGGAAGATACACCTGGCGTTTCATAGTAGCCTCTTAAAACCTGTGATCGGATCCACTCTGAGACCACTACCCCGGGAGCCCCCAGGCCCTGTGGTCATAGGGGGCCAAACCCATTATGAAGTTCAACGAGTTCTTGATTCGAGGTGGCACAGGAGACAACTCCAATGCTTAATCAAGTGGAAGTGCTACCCCTTATCAGAGGCATCTTGGGTAAAATGTAGGAATATCCAGGCTGATCACCTTATAGCAAAATTCCATGCAGAAAAGCCTGGGGGAGGAACGCATCCCTAAGTTGTTCACCTGTACTCAAATTGCTATGTTTTACACAGGTCGCTTTCGGGAAGTGAGGGGAGCCAGATGTCAACTTGTAAAGTGTTGCCATGACTATTATCAAGTGGCATAGAGAAGGAGGAAAATTCCATGCATACTTTTGGCTAGGGTCAGGTCTCATATTCTTAACAGCTGCGCATATCCATACCTACAGTAGCATCTTGTTGGCGAATGTTATTACTGACTTCAGGCAGAGGGGAGGGGACACAGTGGTAAAGTTCCGCAGGAGCACACGCCAGAATGTTGATCCTAATAAAGAATGGATTTCTTTTGAACTTTCTCCCGAGGCTCGTAAATTAATTAGGTCATCATCTGGGAACTTCACACTGAGTACATATGCATGCTTATACTTTTCAGAGGTCCGATATTGTTCTATGTACAATTCTTGTTTTATTGATTGCATGTAATATTCTAATTTTCTGAGATTGTGGATTTGGGGTTTTCATGAGCTGTAAACCATAATCATCACAATTATGACAAATTGCGGCTTGAACTATCTTGCTTTGCATGTAATGAGTCTATCTCATATATTAGTTTCACCTTTTAAGTTGCATTACTGAAATAAATGAACTTTTGCACGATATTCAAATTTTTCGAGTTTCACCTGTATAGAGAATTAAGGTATAAGAGAATTGTAACATTATCAATTATAGATAATTAACTAAGCTTATTGTATAATAGGGCGGAAAGTGAAAACAGAACTATGATGTAAAGGGATTATGCATATGGGAGGATTATTGTGATATAATGTAAAAATTCTTTTTTAAAAAATGTTAAATTAGTTAAATTGAGATCATGGATGTACAGTGAATTATGCTAAAAATGTGTGTGAAACCATAAATGGCAAGAAAAAAATAAGAAAAATAGATGGATAACTCTAGGGACTAGGGAATAGGAGAGAAGTGAGTAATACAGGGTTTAATTGAAGAACAAGAATATGGAGGAAAAATGGAAAACAGCTAGAGGTTTTCACTGGAGTAAAATAAACTAATAGATGAAACAGGGAATGATCATTTGGATTAACTTTGAAGGGGCAATTAATGATATTGTAGATGTATTAAAAAGGAAATAAGGGTAAAATGGAAAATATGGAAAGAGAACAATAGAGCTGAAATTGGAACAGAATTATGATGTAAAATGGATTATGTACATGGGAAGATGTAAAAAGAAAAAACAACCGACAACACTTTGTTCATAAATATGTATGTGTAACACAAAAAAAAACTTGAAAAAAAAGAAAAAGCACCTTTGGGGACTATCTGTACTGCAATATGTCATCATCATCATTTTAGGCATTGTCTATCCACTGCAGGATGAAGGCTTCTTCCGCATGTTTCCAACCAATACAGTTGTTCCAGCCGGGATGCGACGATCAGCGCTTTGAAGAATAAATTGAATCAAGAAGAAAGCTGCCAGAAAGAAGCCTTTAATGACAAGCAACCAAGATGAGTGACATTCAACAAGGCTTCTTGGCTAGCTAGAAAGATTGACATTCAAACATTAGTTTATATACCCTTTCTGAGTTTTGGTCTAAAACTGGTTTTTGGTGAAGTTTAAGCCTGTGTTTATTGATGGGATAATTTTCCCTATTCAGCTTTGTTTGGAAGGAAAAAGGTTAATCTCTGTTCCTGAAAAGAAGCAGAGTTGAGAAATCTGGCTAGTTCCTGTGTCTATTTGTTCTGGTAATTGGTTTAACAAGCTACATTCTAGCACTAATTGCTTCCTTTGTAGTTAGGCTTATCTCAAGTGTTTCCACTTGAGCTTGCCTGGGGGTGTGAGCTCTGGCAATGAGCCAGACAGGGCTTTTCTTCCCTTGTGTAAACGGTTGTGATTTAATTATTTGTATTGTGTTTGGATTCTTTGCTGTCTCCTGTCTTCTTCATCTATCTTAAAATATACATCCAAACAATGAAAGAGAGGTGAAGTTGTCCTGGCAGATTGTCCCACTACAAATTACCATAGGTCAGTGTCTGATAGTATCACCAGAGAGAGACTGCATTTCTATTTTTGTATATTATGTGCAGCCTCTCTACCTACAGCAAATCCTTCCACTCATTTTCCTAAAGAGCTTCTAATCTAAGTTGCATTAAAAAAGGCTAGGAATTGGGTCCAAGAGCAGATATTCTAGTTTATAAATTATATGGATCAATAATTGTTCCTCTAGGTATGTTGTAGGTAACGCTGAAAATTTGAGACTGTATGCAAAAATCATTTTGTCTGTCACTCTGTGACAAAATGCCATTTTCCTACTCAGGAAATTGTTCTCAAAGAGCTTGTAACAAAGAGCAATTCAGAATCTCTCACTCTGTCTACAGGATCAAACCTAACTACAGGTAGTCCTTGACTTACAAACTTTCATTTAGTGACCATTTGGAGTTACAACAGCACTGAAAAAATTGACTTACTGTAGGACCATTTTCACACTTAACGACTGTTGCAGCATTCCCATGGTCATATGATCAAAATTCAGCCGCTTGCAGTGTCATATACAATTGTCTTTTGAGAACTTCTGACAAAGTCAATGGGGAAGCCAGAATCACTTTACAACAGTGTTACTAATTTAACAACAGTGATTCACTTAACAACTGTGGCAAGAAAGGTCATACAATGGGGTGAAACTCACTTAACTGTCTCACTTTGCAACAGAAATTTTGGAATCAGCTGTGGTCCAATTCTGATCATGTGACTGTAGGGATGTTGTGACTGTCATATGTGTGAAGGCTAGTCGTAAGTCACTTTCTTCAGTGCTGTTGTAAGTTTGAATAATTGCTAAATAAATGGTTGTACGTTGAGGACCATCCGTAAGCTATTTTAGCCTTGATGGACTGAGCAGCATGTGAATAAACAAAAATGTACAGGCTTGAGCTTAAAGATGTGTGAAACAGGCAGTGATTAGGGCCCAAAATCACATTTTTGATTAAAATCATTTCCTGAATTTTCTCACTGCTTGAAGAATGAGCTTGATTGAACAAGGAAAGAGAAAGTGGAGATTTTGTCTCCACAGGCTGGAAATGGTTTTTTGGGGGGTATATGCGTGTGTATGTGTTTGTGTATAATCATTTTGAGACCTGAAATAATTGTAATGATTGGTTTGCATGAAATGGGATTTTTACATGTGAAATTGGTTTACACAAGCAGTTTGATTGCAGTGCAAATGTTGAGAGTAAAAAGTTGGTGTGAATGTACTGTGATTCCCTTTTGTTTAAAGAAACGGAGAAAATTATTTTGTTGAGAGAATGCAGAGTGGGAAAAGAGTGGGATTCCTGTGCGGTCTATTAAAAACTTTCCTTGCTGGTTATTAACTCAAGGACTTTTTTCTTTGAAGAGCGAGTAGCAGGAAAGGGGGGGAGGGCGGCTTTTCTGCTCCTTTTAACAATTTTTTCCCTTTCCCCTTCTGCCTGAGAAAGGAGGGGAAAATGGGTGAACTGCTCCTGTAGCTTTGCCTTTCATTGTTTTGGTTTTCTTATAGTTTCTTTTCTGCTCTGAATATAATTTTGATTTTGTTTTTTCTGGGAAATTTTTGAGGTTTAAGATGTTCAATTAAACCTATATAAAAGGAAATGATTTTGAAAGCTTTTGTTTGCATTTGTACATGTTTTAACCTACTTAATGAGAATTTGCTTAATCTGAATGGAATCTGAACCTAACTCACATTTTACTAAAAGCAGAGAACTGACACAAAAGTTTGATCCAAATATGGAGGGAGGCACCAATGTCGCGACGATACGGACATGCGATCTCGGAGCTCCGAGACCGCAGCTGATACTTTTGCTGCTGGGTGGTCCAATCGGACCTAAACCGTTCCACAGAGACAGTGAACATGAAGAATACGTCTTGCTGATCTCAGGGACATCGCAAAGTCCCTGATGGATCCAAGAGAAGTTCTTCAAGCCGGCAACAAAAAATCCAGCCATTAGGCTGATGAAGTCGGGGCAGCTCCAAAATGGAAGGATACGGAAAGAGAAAGTGTTTCCAGCTGGTGAGGAATTTTTGCCATTTTAAAAGAGACTGCCTGTAAAAAATTTAAGTTAATTTAAATTTGAGAAGAGAAGAAATAAGCGGTGGAATTAAGCTTTGAATGGCTTTGGACAGTGGGTTATCTTACTTTTTAAATGCTATCTTCATGGATGGAATTTATGCAAGGCTTTTAAAACGAATGGATTACGTTTTCTTCTTCTATTTTTTTTCTTTTATTATTATTCTTTGTAACCTATGGACTAAAATTCTACTTCTTCACTACTGTGGGAATTTTTCCCCTTTTCTTCTCTAACTCATTCAAGAATTTGACTTTTTTAAAACTTGGAATATAAAAAAGATACAAAAGGAAACAAAGAAAATTGTTACAACAGAGGGAAAGAAAAATGCTGCTGCTCGGAGGCTGGAGGTTTGTGTATTGGAAACAAAGCACTCTTACTTTCCTTAATGATTATTTTGGCTTGGCATTTCAAGGTCTCACTGTTTGTTTAAAGAGAGTGTTAAGAAGAAAAGCATACAGATGTTCCTTTGAAGTATATCTTTAACCAGAGAAAAGTGAAAATAAGACCTTATTGTGAATTTATGCTTAATCTTATGTAAAAACCTTCTAAGCCAGAGCAGCAGTGTTTGTCAGCTGGAGATAATGGTACAACTTCAACAGCAAAAAGAAATTTTAAGCCTGCAAAAGATATTGTTAGATATTCAGAAATTATCAAATACATTTGAGAGAACGGAGAAGAAGTTGGAAAACCTAGAGCATCTAACAGTAAAATATGATGAAGAAGTTGGACATGTTTATCAAGTGGAGGTTAGAGGTTAGAGTCCTAAAAACCAAAGAGGAAAATGACCATAAAGAAATTAAATCCGCTGATATCTATGGTGATTGGTTTGTGTATGGAAATGGAAAGAGTGGAACACTGAAAGAGGAATTAAATGGAGGGGAACTCTACCCCAGATGGCAAGACACAGAAGAAGAAAAAACAAAAGAATTTATGGATTTAAAGAGAGAAAATTTGTTAGCAACATCATTGAAAACACCACTGACAATTAAAGATAAACTGATTAAGGAAACAGAAGAAGGGCATCGAAATTACATGAGAGACTTAATAAGCAATGAGTTGCAAAAAGGAGTCCATACAAATTTGATTAAGGAGATGATTAGAGGACTGATACCACAAATGGTAGAAGACATGAGACTGTTTTGCTACTGGAAAGATACAGGTTGATAGATGGAAGTGTATAATTAAAAACTAGTTAAACTTAGTGAAATTTAGTGCCAATAGATATAGTCAAATAAATTATTGATAATGATGATAATATATACATATGTATTGTTATGATAAGTAATAATTGGATATGAACATTTGAATGGTACCCATGAAAGGAAGTGTCAGGCCTGTAGTTATGTTCTTTTTAGGATCTTTGGCCTGCCACACTTTCTTATAATTTTCTATGTGTTTCATTAGTGTAGTAGTTGGGAGGGGGAATAGAAAGGAGTAGGATTGTGGAATGTATTGTTGACATTCTTTTATAGAAGCCAAGGTCATCTTTTGTCTCCGCACCTCAACACCAGACCGGAAGCAGAGGGGTGTAGATGCCAGCGTGGAAGATGATGATTGGAACATGTGATGGATTTGTGGGTGTGGGGATAGATCATGAACTTTCAACTGGGTGGAATTCCAGGAAGAACATTAGAGTTGGAATTCCATAGACGTGCTAACTTGCCTGCATGAATAAATTGGACCTTTAAGGATAACTTTGCCTTGGACAATGATTTAATTCTGCATGGTATTTAGAATGCCTGACATTATTCCAACTCTCACTTTAAAATAAATCACCAGCACCCTCCCCCTCGCAAGGGGGGAGGGGCTGGTGATGGGGGTGCTGAATTCCCAACGCTGACCGGGACAGCGTAAAATATCAGCTAAGAAATAATGAGAAAGCTTTTGGTGATAAGAAGCTGAGAGCCGAAGCTTCAAAGGCAAATGGAATGCTGCTTCAAAATTTATTGCATCTGGCAAGAGGATGGAGGGGGTTGGAAAAGGCTTTTCTATACCCGGTTAGAAGATGAAAGGAATGGAGATTCAAGCCATCCCCATGCAGTCATCTCTGATGGGCTTACCGGACCATCTCGGACAACTAAGCGTGAGTGCATGCTCCCCCTCCTTCCCCCCAGCTTGGAAGCAAGGCTTGGGAAAAAAACCTGGAATGGAGGTTTTGACTCCTTCCAGACAGCAATAACTGAAATGACTTATTACCCAGCAACTGAGTGGGAGACAGATTCCCTTTCAAAATGGGAATTTCAACCCAGGCAGCAAGAAGGGATTTTGCCAGCATCTTTCACTTGCCAGCCACCACAAATTGGGCTGCAACCAGTAACTGAAGCAAAACCAGATTGGGTTTTCTTCCCAAAGTATGGATGGATGAGATGCCACTGGCCACCTCCTTTGCCATCAGCATGGGAAAATCCTCCAAGCCATCAGAGGGCACCTACTTGGCCCATAACTTCTCCAAGCCAGCAGGAGGGTCCTTGGCACATAAGCCCCCCTAGCCAGCCATCATTGGTTGAGCTGCAACCTGTGAAGCAGGCAACCCCGGGATGGGTCTTAACCCCAGGTCATGTATGGGAGGAATGCCAGTGGGCACCTGCCCTCCCTCAGCAGATGGCACCATGGCAGAAAACTGGGCAGTGGCCAACCGAGGGATTGACCTCCCCACCGGTTGCAGTCTCCCCTGCAAGACCACAAAAGGTTCTTACCCCACCTTCCTACAGAGAAGAAATCTCCATGGAAGAAGGTATTACCAAAGGGAGGCCTGCGGGATGGATGGCGGGAAAATGTGCACCTGCAATGCCCCAACTGGTTCTTACCCCACCTTCCTACAGAGAAGCAATCTCCACCATGGAAGAAGGGATTACCAAAGAGAGGCCTGCAGGATGGGAAGAGGGACAAGGTGCATCTGCAATGCCCCAAAAGGTTCTTACCTCACCTTCCTCCAGAGAAGCAATCTCCACCATGGAAGAAGGGTTTACCAAGGGGGAAGCTGCAAGTTGGAGAGCAAGCCAATGGGATGAAACGGTTCCTAAGTTTAGAGATGTAACTAGGTTCCATTCCTCGTGGGGGCCAATAAAATGCCACCATTGCTGTCAACTTGGCCACAGAGCGTCAGAGTGTTTGGCTCCAGCTCCAATGCCACAAACGTGTGCACCAACCACCACGGCGGTAAAGAGAGGGCCCCAGATGCCACCACAGAAGAGTCATCTGGGCCAACAACCTCCGGAAGAGGATCCCCAACTGAAGGTGACGAAGTGTCCTACCAAGGGGGAGGCCTTGAAGGAGGAAAAGGGCAAACAATCTCCGGAGGAGGATCCCCAACTAAAGGTGACGAAGAGTCCTACCAAGGGGGAGGCCTCAGAGGAGGAAAAAGGCCAGCCGTGGATGATTGAATCCAAGAGCCTAGAACCTACAGCACCTGCAGCAGAGAGCCCTAACCGACCATGGGAAGAGGTCGCAATGGACTTCATTGTGGAACTCCCAGACAGCAGTGGGAATAGAGTAATCTGGACAGTTATTGATTTGGTTTCCAAGCAGGCACACTTCAAGGCTTGCTCAGGATTGCCATCCGCAAACGAATTAGCGAGAATGTTTGTGAAACACATTTATCGCCTGCACGGAGTACCCAAGAGGATCATTTCAGACCGCGGAGTCCAGTTCACAGCCAAGTTCTGGAGAGAGGTCCTGAGATCCATTGGGTCCACACAAGAACTGAGCTCAGAGGTTCATCCCAGCATGAACTGCCCAGCAGAGAGAGCCAATGCAGTGGTGGAACAATACATCCTGCATTTTGTGGACTATCAGAAAGACAACTGGTCGGACTTGCTACCCTTCGCCGAAGTGGCATACAACGATGCGGTCCACAGCAGCACAGGATTAGCGGGTTTCCAGATTACCAGTGGCATGGAAGTTGTTGCCATGCCTGAGTTACCTAGAGAACCTCCTTCCTTCATGTCTTTGAGTGAATGGATGGACACGCTAAAGAAAGGATGGGAGAATATGAAGAAGGCTCTAGCAATTGCGGCAGAAGCCTACAAGAAGCATGCTGATCAACATCGCTCGCTCCAAAACCCCTACCGTGTGGGGGACAATGTTTTTGTATCTACGAAATACATAAGATTAGGAATGCCTAGTGAGGAATTGGGTCCAAAATTTCTAGGTCCATTCCCAATAGTGAAGATAGTTAACCCAGTAACAGTTCAACTCAGTCTACCCAGAAGTCTAGGGAAATTTGACCCAGAATTTCGTTGTAGCTTGTTGAAACCAGTAATTGGGTCTAACAGAAGAGCATCCACCCAAGCTCAATCTCCTCCTGTAGTGATAGAAGGGGAAACACAATCTGAGGTGGAAAAAATTGTAGACTCCAGGCTGAATAGGGGTCGCTTACAGTACTTAGTGCACTGGAAGGGTTACCCTTGGTCTGTAGCTACTTGGGTGAAAAGTGGGAACCAAAAAGTGGAGAAGTTAGTAAAGCAATTCCATGAGAAGTTTCCCAATAGGCCTGGGGGGAGAAGAGGTGGTTAATTTTGTTATGTTAACTTTTATGTTATTCTCTTTTCAGGAAACATTTTTCTTCTGAGGAGAGGCCGCCTGTCAGGCCTGTAGTTATGTTCTTTTTAGGATCTTTGGCCTGCCACACTTTCTTATAATTTTCTATGTGTTTCATTAGTGTAGTAGTTGGGAGGGGGGAATAGAAAGGAGTAGGATTGTGGAATGTATTGTTGACATTCTTTTATAGAAGCCAAGGTCATCTTTTGTCTCCGCACCTCAACACCTGACCGGAAGCAGAGGGGTGTAGATGCCAGCGTGGAAGATGATGATTGGAACATGTGATGGATTTGTGGGTGTGGGGATAGATCATGAACTTTCAACTGGGTGGAATTCCAGGAAGAACATTAGAGTTGGAATTCCATAGATGTGCTAACTTGCCTGCATGAATAAATTGGACCTTTAAGGATAACTTTGCCTTGGACAATGATTTAATTCTGCATGGTATTTAGAACGCCTGACAGGAAGATTAGAAATCTTTTTGGTTATATATAAAGGCTAATAAAAAAGAACTAAGTTAAATTTAGTTAAATTTTGAATATTGGGGGGGGGGAATGTTATGATACAGGATGCAGTTAAATAAAGGAGGGATAATGATGCAAAGGAAAATATATATGTATGGGTACAACATAAGGAAACTGGATGTAAATTGTAAAGAATGATTTGGTAAGGCGGATTAGAAATTTTTGTTACTAGATATTATGGATGTTTAGCTAGAATAGGACATAAGGATTCAGTGTTATTGGAGGATTTTAGAAATAGCAAATGAAATGCCAGTATGTGGTTATGTTTTAAAACTTGATGTATTTTATGATGAAGGATGTTTAAACAATTGTAGTCAAATGAAAATGGAGGTATGATGATGGTAATATGTATAAATATCTGAGTTAAAATACTTGAGTTAATATGAATTATGATTGATGACTGTGGAAGAGATGCACGAAGGTTTTTTGTAACCAACTGATACACTTTTTACAGTATGTAAAAAAGGAGGATTCTTTGTGTTGTGTTTGTTTTGAAAATTAAAAATAAAATAAAAATTTATAATAATAAAAAAAAGTTTGATCCAAATATATTTCAGAGCATGGACCCAACATACCTTAGATTGTTCGTTTTATTTTTGAAGCTGTTCTTCGTACCCTATTTTCCCCTTCTTTAAATGTATTTATGTCTGCATGCATTTTGAATGCTTTGTTTGGGTATCACAAGTTGTTGCCCTTTTAGGAAGAAAGGCTAAAAGATGGAAAATTGTGGAATGGAAATGTGGAATGGAAATTGTGGCAGAAGCTCAGAAAGTATACTTGAATAGAGATGTGCAAGATAGAAGATAGGACAAGAAAGTGTTGTTGCCAGCTGTAGGAGTAATGATGGCTAAGAAGTTAGGAGACCAGAAAAGACAGAGAAGGGAGTTTGGAAATTGAGGACAATGGAGAGGAAGGTGGCAAGGCAGGGAAGAGGAATGTGGGCAGGACAAAGTGTAAGAATTCAGTGTTTTAGATGTGGAAAGAACATACATTTTTCTAGACACTGTCCACAAAAGGAAGTAGAAAGAGAGAGGGAACAGCAAGTATATTGACTGATGGATGAGGATGAAGAATAGGATGGGGAGGGTGAAATATTTGTTGGTCATTTGACTCGATGGGTGGAAGCATTCCCTTGTGTAACTGCAAATGCAAATACTACTGTTAGAATTTTGTTGGAACATATCGTATCCAGAGAAAAGAAGTGGGAATAATACCATTTAAGATGTTATTTGGAATACCATATATGGGGAGGAAAGGTTTACCAAGAATTGAATTAAAAGACAAAATGGTTAGAAAATATGTACAGGAACTGTCCAGGTGTTTTTCTCTTTTAAGACAGAAAGGCATTCATGCGCAAACGCCACCCTTGGACATGTGGGTGCTGATAAAGGCCTGGAGAGATGGAAAACAAACTCCAACTTGGGAAGGATCTTTCATTGTCCTGTTAACCACTGTGACTGCAATTCGGACTGCTGAAAAAGACTCATTACTTCTGAATGAGAGAGTGTGAAGTTTCCAAGAGCTCACCTAAATAATGTATGAGCCTTGAGACAAAGTTCAAAAAAACCCCATTCATTTATTAGGACTAACATCTTGGCACAGACATCTGTGGAGCCGAAACTAAATCCCACTTAATGGCGTCTGAACTTTACCCCTGTGTGTGTCCCCCTCTGCCTGAAGTCATCAATCACATTCTCCAACAAAACGTTACGGCGGGGTTCTGGACATGCGCATTCACATCCCAGTTACAGAAATATGAGACTTTTTACTCTGGCCAAAAGTATGCATGGCATTTTCCCCCCTTCTCAAGTTGATAGTAGTCATGGAAACACTTTAGACGTTGACATCTGGCTCCCCTCACTTCCTGAAAGCAACCTGTGTAAAGCAAAGCAATTTGAGTACAGGTGTATAAGTTAGGGATGTGTCCCTCCCCCAGGCTTGCTTGGATTTTCTGCCTGGAATTTTGCTATAAGGTGATCAGCCTGGATATTTCTACTTTGTAGTTGTCTGCGGGTGCGAGGGGGTTGCCAGCCTAAGACGGCTTGCACTTTGGCATGGGTCCATCTCTATTCCCTCATTTGACACTCGGTAACCCAGGTAGTCTAACCGTGCATGAGGGAATTCACATTTTGATACCTTGACATACAGGTTGGCTGCCAGAAGTTGTTCCAGTACTTGGGGAACCAGGGGTATGTGGTCGTCCATGGTCTCAGTGTAGATAAGGATGTAATCCAGGTAGATGAGGCCCCCCTTGTAGAGGTGCTCATGCAGCATCTTGTTTATTAACTGCATGAATACCGCTGGGCCCCCCTGCAGTCCAAAAGGCATCACTTTGAATTGAAAGCTCCCTAGGGGGCAGTTGAATGCTGTTTTCCACTCATCTCACACTCTGATACGTACTCGGTAGTATGTGTCAACGCCTAAAACGTTTCCGTAACTACTATCAACTTGAGAAGGGGGTGGGGGGAAATGCCATGCATACTTTTGCCAGAGTAAAAGTCTCATATGTCTGTACTGGGATGTGAATGCGCATGTCCAGAACCCTGCCATAACGTCCTGTTGGAGAATGTGATTGATGACCTCAGGCAGAGGGGAGGGGGAACAGGGGTAAAGTTCAGACGCCATTAAGTGGGATTTAGTTTCAGCTACACAGAAGTCCGTGCCAAGATGTTAGTCCTAATAAATGAATGGGGTTTTTTTGAACTTTGTCTCGGGGCTCGTAAATTAATTAGGCCAACTCTTGGAAACTTCACAGATAGCCAAAACGGACTTTAAAAAAATTCTGGGTTTCCTGAAGCCCAGGCTCTCTGAGCACTCCCCTAATGTTTGGACTGCTTGGAGGGAAAATCAGGCAACAATAGATTGATTGCAGCTGGAAGTATGCAGCAATGCCAAGCAGCGGTGCCTTTCTAAGAAGCAGAAGCTAGAGAATATAAGTACTGGTGGAAATTCCCTTGCCCTAGTCCCCAGATACAGGGAAGGGTCTCAAACAAGCTGGCAAGGGTGGACTGGAGGTGGGACTGGAAACAAGTCAGGCTCACAAAGCCCCAGATGGAATCCCTAGGGAATGCAAAAGAGCAACAGAGGGAGGACTTTTACCAAGCCACCCTTCATTCACTAGTAAAAGCTGCAATGGACTGGAGGACCGGAGTGGAGATAATTACTCCTTCCAAACAGTGATAAATGAAATGACCCATTACCCTGCAACTGAGTTGAAGACAGATTCCCTATCAAAATGGGAAGTTCAACCCAGCCAGCAAGAAGGGATTTGGCCAGCATCTTTCACTTGCCAGCCACCACAAATTGGGCTGCAGCTTGTGAATGAAGCACCACCATATTGGGCTTTCTTCCCAGAGTATGGATGGAAAAGATGCCAGTGGGCACCTGCTTGACCATCAGCATGGGAAAATCCTCTAAACCAGCAGAAGGGGCCTTGGCCCATAACTCCTCCAAGCCAGCAGAGTGGGCCTTGGCACACCACCACCCACTGCCAGCCATTGTTGGTTGAACTGCAACCTGTGAATCAGGAACCCCCGGGATGGGTCTTAACCCCAGGTCATGGATGGAAGGGATGCCAGTGGGCACCTGCCCTCCCTCAGCAGATGGCACCATGGGAGATAACTGGGCAGTGGCCAAACCAGAGATTGACCACCCCACTGATTCCAGTCTCACCTGCAATGCCTCAACAGGTTCTTACCCGAGCTTCCTACAGAGAAGAGTTCTCAACAGTGGAAGAAGAGGTGAATGAGGGGATTACTGCAGGATGGGTAGCAGAACAATGTGATGAGGCAGTTCCTAAGGTAAGAGATGCAACTAGGTTCCGTCCCTCAGGGAAGTCAATAAAATGCCAGTGTTGCTGTCAATTTGGCCATAGAGCGTCAGAGTGCTTGGCTCCAGCCCCAATATCACAAATGTGTGCACCAACTGCCAGAGCGATAAAGAGAAGGCTCCAGAAGCTACCACAGAAGAGTCATCTGGGCCAACAACCTCCGGAAGAGGATCCCCAACCTAAGGTGACAAAGAGTCCTACCAAGGGGAAGGCCTCGGAGGAGGGAAATGCTGAAGACGACCTAATGATTAGTTCACCCATCCGCCCCTTTACAATAAAATGCAACCTCCAAGTGCCAGAAACTGGAGTGGAAGGGGAAGTTGGGGCAATTGTGGACACCGGCTGCACCCGATGCTTAATTAGCATGTCGATTGTGGAGCAACTAGGTATATGTACAAGACCCCTAAACCCTCCCTTTCGGTTCGAGCAAATGGATAGAACACTGATTGGAGAGGCCCCAGCCACTAAAATTACCGAGCTGGTAAAGTTGATGATAGGCCGCCACTATGAATTCCTCAGATTCATTGTACCTCCAAGAATGCAGGAATCAATTATATTGGGGCTTGCATGGCTGGACAAGTGGGCGGCTACAATAAAGTGGGAGGACGGCGTTAGAAAATTGATTATCGGCTTTGGGTCGCTACCACCGGTGGAGCCAAAAGGGCACCCAGGAACAATGGGACCCAACAGCCCAGACCGTCCGGAACCTGGGGCACCTGCAGCAGACACCAAACCTCCAGGGATCCAAAGAGTACCAAAAGACTACTGGGACTTAGCGGGGGTGTTCAGTGAGGAAGATTGCAACTATCTTCCCCCCCACCGGCCCACAGATTGTGCAATAGACTTCAAACCGGGGTCTAACTTACCGAAGCCGAAAATGTACTCCATGACCCCCAAAGAGATGGTTGAATTGAGGAATTACATAGACATCAATTTGAAACGGGGCTCTATTGAACCAGCAAAGTCGAAAGTAGCAGCCCCAGTGCTCTTCAGAGAAAAGAAAGATGGTGGGGTTCGTCTCTGTGTTGATCTGTGAGCCTTGAATGTGGTATGCAAAAAGAACACCTATCCCCTTCCCCTCATGAAAGATATGCTAAACCACTTGGCAAAAGCCAAGATCTTTACCAAGCTGGACTTGAGACAGGTGTATTACCGCATACGGATCAGAGAGGGAGATGAGTGGAAGACTGCTTTTAAAACGCCCCTTGGCAGTTTTCAGTACAAAGTCATGCCTTTTGGGCTACAAGGAGCACCTGCAATCTTCATGCAGTACATAAATGAGGTGCTACATGACCACCTGTACCGCGGAGTGCTTGTTTATCTAGATGACATCTTGATCTTCTCTGAAACCCTAGAAGAACACGTGAAGCTGCTACGGCAAGTCCTGAAAAAACTTTTGGCTGCCAAGCTATACGCAAAGTTGTCGAAGTGTGAGTTCCACAAGACCTCACTAGATTACTTGGGTTATCGCATCTCCAACGAGGGGATAGAAATGGATCCAGGAAAAGTGAAAGCTGTATTAGACTGGAAACCTCCAAGTACTTGCAGACAACTACAAAGGTTCCTTGGATTTGCAAATTTCTACAGGCAGTTCATTCCGAATTTTGCGGAAATTGCCCTTCGATTGACTGAACTATTAAAAATGGGGCCTTCCCCAACAAAGCCAAAAGCAAACCAACCCCTGATATGGACAATGGACTGTCAAAAAGCTTTTGAGAAATTAAAACGGCTCTTTGCCCAAGAGCCCATACTGCAACACCACGGCCCCAAGCGACCATTCATAATCCAGATGGATGCCAGTGATGTAGCAATAGCTGCAGTGCTACTACAAAAGAATAGAGAGGGCCACCTCTTGCCATGCACTTACAAGTCCAAGAAACTCACCACTACTGAAAGGAGGTGGGCCATTTGGGAGAAAGAGCCGTTTGCGATCAGGTGGAGCCTGCTCACATGGAGACATCTCTTGGAAGGGTGGGATATGCCGTTCGAGGTCTGGACTGATCATAAAAACCTCGAGGCTATCCACGCCCATCGAAGATTATCCCCCAAATAAGTTCGCTGGGCACAATACTTCCAAAGGTTTAAATTTGGAATTAAACACATCCTTGCAGGGAAAAATTTGTTGGCGGATGCTTTGTCGAGAAAACCGCAGTACGACAGTAAGAAGGAAGAAGTTGTTCAACCCATCATTTCTTCCTCCCACCAACAGGTGTCCCAGGTCACCACCTGACACCAAGATAAGCTGATGACAGAGTTCAAAGCAGCACTCCCGGCAGACCAGTGGTTCAACAATAACAAGGACATCCTAATGATAACCGGTGGCTTAGCCTGGAAGGGGTCCAAACTGTATGTCCCTGCGGAGTTGAGGCTGGAAGTCCTACAGCGAAGCCATGATGCAAAATTAGGCAGCCACTTTGGATTCCTGAAAACACTCCACCTTGCCAGTCATCAATTTTGGCGGCCAAGGATGAAATCGGAGGTGGAAGATTATGTAAAAAGCTGTACTACTTGCGCAATAATGAAAACACGACCGGGGAAGCCCCCTGGACTACTACAACGAGTGGCCAGCCCTAGCCAACCATGGGAAGAGATCGCAATGGACTTCATCGTCGAACTTCCAGACAGCAGTGGAAATAGAGTAATCTGGACAGTTATTGATTTGGTTTCCAAGCAGGTGCATTTCATTACTTGCTCAGGGCTGCCGTCCGCAAAGAAATTAGCGAAAATGTTTGTGAAACACATTTATCGCCTGCACGGGGTGCCCAAGAGGATCATTTCAGACCGCGGAGTTCAGTTTACCGCCAAGTTCTGAAGAGAATTCCTGAAATCCATTGGGTCCACACAAGGACTCAGCTCAGCATTTCATCCCAGCATGAAAGGCGCAGCGGAGAGGGCCAATGTGATGGTGGAACAATACATCCGGTGTTATGTGGGCTATCAGCAGGACAACTGGTTGGACTTGCTACCTTTTGCCGAAGTGGCGTACAACGATGCGGTCCACAGCAGCACTGGATTAACTCCTTTCCAGATTACCAGTGGCATGAAATTTGTTCCCATGCCTGAGCTTCCTAGAAAACCTCCCTCCTCCATGTCTCTGAATGAATGGATTGACACACTAAAGAAAGGATGGGAAAATATGAAGAAGGCTCTAGCAGATGCAGCAGAAGCCTACAAGAAGCAAGCTGATAAACACCGCTCGCTCCAACCCCCCTTAAGTGTGGGGGCAAAGTTTTGTATCTACCAAATTCATAAGATTAAGAATGCCCAGTAAGAAATTGGGCCCAAAATTTCTAGGTCCATTTCCAATAGAAAAGATAATTAACCCAGTTAAAGTTCGACTCAGTCTACCCAGAATTCTAGGGAAAATTTACCCAGTATTTCATTGTAGCTTGTTGAAACCAGTAATTGAGTCCAGCATAAGACCGTCCGCCCAAGCTCCCCATCCTCCTGTAGTGGTAGAAGGGGAAACACATTATGAGGTGAAAAAAATATTAGACTCGAGTCTATACAGGGGTCGCTTACAGTATTTAGTACATTGGAAGGGGTACCCTTTGTCCGAAGCCACTTGGGTGAAAAGTTGGGACCTAAAGGCGGACAGGTTAATAAACCAATTCCATGAGAAGTTTCCCAATAAGCCAAAGGGTCCCCCTGGGGGGGAAGAGGTGTTTAAATTTTTTTTTTATTGCTAACTTTGATGTTCTCTTTTCAGGAAACATTTTTCTTCTGAGGAGAGGCCGCCTGTCAGGCCTGTAGTTATGTTCCTTTTAGGATCTTTGGCCTGCCACACTTTCTATTATTTCACTATGCTGTCTCATTAGTGTAGTAATTGGAAGGGGGGTAGAAAGGAGTAGAGTTGTGGAATGTGTTATTGTCATTCCTTTCTAGAAGCCCAAGGTCATCTTTTGTCTCCGCACCTCTGCACCTGACCGGAACCAGCTGGGTGGAGATGCCAGCATGACCGAGGAAGATTGGACCATGTGAAAGGCTTAAGATACAGAAGGATCTTGACAAACTTGAACATTGGGCGCTATCTAACAAAATGAAATTCAATGGTGAAAAAAGTAAAGTTCTACATTTAGGCAAGAAAAACAAAATGCACAGGTACAGTATATGTGGTACCTTGCCCAACAGAGTTCTAGGCTGCATAAACAGAAGGATAGAATCAAGATCACGTGAAGTGTTAATACCATTATATAATGCTTTGGTAAGGCCACACTTGGAATACTGCATTCAGTTTTGGTCACCACGATGTAAAAAAAGATGTGGAGACTCTAGAAAGAGTGCAGAGAAGAGCAACAAAGATTATTAGGGGACTGGAGGCTAAATCATATGAAGAATGGCTGCAGGAACTGGGTGTTTTGGTCCACTGGCGACCTGCGAAGTTTTCTCTTCTCTCTTAACTGTTCTTGCCTTCTGGCAGCAGAGTCGGACAGTGAGGAGGTTGGGGAGGAACACAGGCTAGTCCTGGAGTCTGGGGAAGGCTCGGACGAGGGCTCTGCATTGGAGGCAGAGAGGGGGCCAAGGCCATCTGGGAGTTATGTGCTGCCTCCGGAGCCTCCAGAGTCGGACAGCAGCAAGGCAGAGGAACAGGCTCCCCCTGTTCCAAGTGCGCACATGCGCAGAGCTGCCAGAAGGCAAGAACAGTTAAGACAGAAGAGACAACTCGGGAGTAAGGTTTGGATGTGATTTCCCCTCCCATAGAACATAAAGGAGGAGCAAAGACACATGAGCCTTTGCAGGAAGCAACTTGTTTCATGCTGGTCAGTTTACCTTCTGGAGCTCCATTTTGACTCTTTGCTCCGTATGGCCTTGCCAAGCTAATTGCCAGTTAAGTCTTTGGCAACCTTTTCAAAGAAGATAAAGGTGGGTGCTTATCAGCCTTAGCCTGAAGGACTTTGGCAGCCTACTGTAGAACTCTTTATAACTATTTGGGACTCATTACGGGCTGTGAATGAATATAATTCATTCAGCATTTGAAATAAAAAGTGGGTTTTTGGACCTAATCGTGTGCTTTTTACTGTATCAGGAAACCTATGTCAGAACACTGGGTATGTCTAGTTTAATGAAAAGAAGGACTAGGGGAGACATGATAGCAGTGTTCCAATATCTCAGCGGCTGCCACAAAGAAGAGGGAGTCAAGCTATTCTCCAAAGCACCTGAGGGTAGAACAAGAAGCAATGGGTGGAAAATAATCAAGGAGAGAAGCAACCTAGAACTGAGGAGAAGAACTTGCCTCCAGAAGTTGTGAATGCCCCAACACTGGAAGTTTTTAAGAAGATATTGGATAACCATTTGTTTGAAGTGGTGTAGGGTTTCCTGCGTAAGCAGTGAGTTGGACTAGAAGACCTCCAAGGTCCCTTCCAACTCAGTTATTCTGTTGTTGTTGTTTTTGTTTATCATTATTTTAGCAAATGAGGTAGTAAAACCCCATTATTCAGGTTAAACTGCCATGTTGGCAGTTTGCGATAAATAAGTGGGTTTTGGGTTGCAGTTTAGTGACCATTCGAAGTTACAACAATACTGGAAAAAATGACGTACAACCAGTACTTACACTTACAATCATCACAGCGTTCCCGCGGTCCTATGATCAAAATGAGCAGAGCCGTTAAGGGGGGGGAGTAGCGATACTCCAGAAGAGGGTCTTTCCATTCCAACGGTCGTGGGGAGGGGCAGGTGCGAGGGTAGACAGAGATCTCATCACCGGTTGGGAGACCGTGGTCGTTGGGTACGGCCGGTCATATGTCCCAACCCCCGCAATCTAAGTAGTCAAGACCTACAGAGCCAGGGCCTGAGACTGATGCTATGCAATGCCAGGTCCATTGCCAACAAAGCCCCCCTCATTAACGACTTGGTGTCAGAGGGGGAGCTGGACCTGGCACGAATTACGGAGACCTGGCTGGGCCACGAGGGAGGTCTCCCTCTCGTGGAAATGTGCCCGCCAGGTTACCGTGCATTTCATCAGCCATGGGCACTAGGCAGGGGTGGTGGGGTAGCAGTCATTGTGAGGGAAGGTCTTGAGCCGAGAGAGACCACTGTGCCACATATAACCGGTTGTGAGTCCCTGTGCGTGAAGTGGGGCCCAGGGAGGCAGCCGGGCTTGCTGATTGTATACCTGCTCCTCGCTATGCATTAGCAGCCCTGCCCAAGCTCCTCGAGGTGATCCCCGATGGCAGTTGAAACCCCCAGACTGTTGGTCATGCGGGATTTTAACTTGCCATCGGTAGGGGAGTCATCCGAGGTAGCTCGGGAGTTCATGGCCTCCATGACAGCCATGGACCTGACCCAAATAATTCAGGGCCCCACACATGAGGGAGGACACACACTGGATCTTATCTTTGTCTCTGGCCGGTGGAGGAGTGATCTGGGAGTAGGGGATTTAGCCATCACACCCCTGTCATGGTCAGATCACTCACTTCTCCGGCTCGACTTTCCAGCCGCTACTCCCCACCGCGGGGAGGCGGAAAAGGGAATGTCCAAGATGGTTCCGCCCCAGGCGCCTGATGGAACCTGACAGGTTCCAGACGGAGCTCGGGCCATTTCCTGTAGCCCTGACCCGCACCCGGATGGAGGACCTAGTGGCTGCATGGAATAGTGCGGCCACTGGGGCCTTGGACCGGGTCGTGCCTTTGCGGCCTCTCTTGCGGCAGCGAACCACCCAGGCTCCTTGGTTCACCGAGGAGCTGAGGGTGATGAAGCGCCACAAGAGACGCCTAGAGAGCAGATGGAGATCGTCACGCTCTGAATCTGACCGAACACAGGTGAGAGCCCATTTACGGAGTTACCTAGTGGCGTTAAGAGTGGCCAAGCGTCAGTATTGTGCCACTCTTATTGCATCCGCAGATAACCGCCCTGCCGCCCTGTTTGGGGTAACCAGCTCCCTCCTTCAACAGAGACCGCGGGAAGCCCCTCTGCAGGGTAGAGCAGAGGAATTTGGGCAGTATCTGCAGGACAAAATCGCTCAGATTCGAAGCGAGTTGGTCCCTATTAGTGGTCTGGAGAGGACGTCGGAGGCGGGTCTTGAGGTTCCATTCTGGGAGGAGTTTGACTCTGTTACTTCCGACGATATGGACAGGTTGCGTAGGCGACTGCGAGCCACCACATGTTTACTGGACCCGTGTCCCTCCTGGCTTGTACTGGCATCCTGGGAGGTCACACGAGGCTGGCTCCAGGAGTTAGTCAACGCTTCATTGAGTGAGGGGTACCTGCCGGCCGCCCTGAAAGAGGCGGTGGTGAGGCCCCTCCTCAAGAAGCCTTCCCTGGACCCAGCTTTGTTAGCCAACTACCGTCCCGTCTCCAACCTTTGCTTTCTGGCGAAGGTTGTAGAGAGTGTGGTGGCACAACAGTTTCCACGCCACTTGGAGGAAACTGATTATCTGGACCCGCGCCAGTCCGGTTTCCGGCCCGGTCACAGCACGGAGACGGCATTGGTCGCGTTGGTGGATGATCTCTGGAGGGCCAGAGATGGGGGCTGCTCCTCCATCCTGGTCCTATTAGACTTCTCGGCGGGTTTTGATACCATCGACCATGGTATCCTATTGCATCGACTGGAGGGGTTGGGGGTGAGGGGCACCGTTTTGCGGTGGTTCTCCTCCTACCTCTCTGGCCAAGCGCAATTTGCATTGGCAGGGGGGCAGAGGTCAACCTCGAGGCCGCTCACTTCTGGGGTGCCACAGGGGTCGGTCCTCTCGCCTCTCCTGTTCAATGCATATATGAAGCCGCTGGGCGAAATCATTTGTGGGTTTGGGGTAGATTACCATCTGTACGCGGATGACACCCAGCTGTACATCTCTACCTCAAACCACCCCAACGATGCCATCGAAGTGATGTCACGGTGTCTGGAAGCCGTACGGATCTGGATGGGAAGTAACAGACTCAAGCTCAACCCGTCCAAGACTGAGTGGCTGTGGCTACCGGCGCCCCGGTTCAACCAGCTTACTCCATCACTGGCCATTGGGGGCGAACATTTGGCCCCTGTGGATCGGGTACGCAATTTGGGCGTCCTTCTGGATACCCGGCTGTCAATGGACGACCATGTGACAGCCGTGGCCAGGGGGGCGTTTCACCAGGTTCGCCTGGTGCGCCAATTGCGTCCCCTATTGAACCGGAGCGCCCTTCGCACAGTCACTCATGCGCTTGTGACGTCCCGGCTAGACTACTGCAATGCTCTCTACATGGGGCTCCCCTTGAGATGCACCTGAAGGCTGCAGTTGGTTCAGAATGCGGCCGCACGGGTAGTTTCGGGAGTCTTTAGATACTCCCACGTAACACCTCTCCTGCGCGAGCTACACTGGCTGCCTGTGGCTTTTTGGGTGCGTTTCAAGGTGTTGATTATCATCTTCAAAGGGCTCCATGGCACGGGACCTAGCTATTTGCGTGATCGTATCCTGCCCCATACATCCCTTCGGCCGATTCGCTCACACAGAGAGGGACTCCTCCTGGTACCGTCCACTAGGCTGTGCCAGCGGGCGACCCCCAGGGGAAGGGCCTTCTCTGTGATGGGCCTGACCATCTGGAATGACCTTCCCCCTGACATTAGGACGACTACGGACCTCCGCTCCTTCCGCCGGAAACTCAAAACCCACCTGTTTCATCTAGCCGGCCTGGCCTAATTCCAGCTTTCCCACCTCAGTTTGTATTTGTAAATTTTATGATTTGGTTTTAAGGTCTAAGTTTTTAATTTTTATAAATTTGTACAGGGGTTATTTAATTCAATTTTAGCTATGTATGTCTCGAGTGTATGGTTTTTAAATTTGTACCTGTACACCGCCCCGAGTCCCTTCGGGGAGAGGGGGCGGTCTACAATCTTAATAAATTAATTAATTAGTTAATTAAAATAGGTACAGTTGTCAATTCGGATGTATCTATGATGATTGCAGCTTTCCAAGGTCATGTGATCACCATTTGCAAACTGCCCGCCAGCTTCCAGGAAACAAAAACAGTGGGGTTGCTTAACAACGGTGTAATTTTAACTTAACAGCTGCAAGTGATTTGCTTAACAACCATGGCCAAAAGGACATAAAATTGGGTGTGATTCACTTAACAACTGCTTTGCTTCACAACAGAAACTGGTCTCAGTTGTAGTCGTAAGATGAGAACTACCTGCATTAGATGAATTCTGGCTTGATTTGGAGTATTAGTAATCTTTAATCTATACAGTGGTGGCCAAAATTGTGGAAACCTTTTGGGAAAAGTGTATTTTTGAGGTTTGATGGATAATAACACCACTTTTCTTTGGAGTAGTACCATAAAATTATATATCAATGGAAAGATAATTGAATGAAGAATGTAATGCAACAAAGTTTGTTCAATTATCTGTATTCTATGAAAGGTTATAGACAAATAACGAGAAAAAAGAAGCACAACTTGCTTAGGTTGATATCAGGCAGCTTTCCTTCATCTGATTGTAGCCAATGAGCATGAGTGTTTAGAGAGCCAATCAGGTGTCATCTTGCTTTGGCACTGGGCCAATCAGATCACAATCAGATTCAGTTATTGATGTCATGTATTGAAGCGGAGAGGAGGACATTTTTCAGTGTATTATTTTATCGCTATCAAGTTGGTTGGGGTTTTTTGTATTCTTTCATTTAGTGGGCTTGTAAAACGTAATAAAATTAAAGTAATGGTTCAAAGAGTTGACTGGTCACCCAGAAACTGATGTAAAATAGTATTATTAAGTGAACAAGGCTACGGTTATGTTACATACGGACGTACATTGTTAAATTTACATGTTTTCACATGCTCACCAGGGATTGCTTGCCCAAACCCCGGAAAGTTTAAAAAACTGTCATTGGCCGGCTGGACTGCCGGAGATCCTTAATTTACATGTTTTCACATGCTCACCGGGGATTGGTTGTCCAAACCTCGGGAAGTTTAAACAACTGTAATTGGCCGGCTGGTCTGCCGGAGCTCTTTAAAAGGCGAGCTCCGGCAGCCCAGCCGACAGAGCGCAGTCACTTACTCTTGAAATAAATAAGTGCTGAAACTCACTAGTGCCTCTCGCCTGCTGTTTCTCGCTGATCTAACACTGGCAACAAAGGACAAAGGGACCTGAGAACCCTCGTTGGACAAGCAGCCATTTCGCACAAGGACCAAGACCCTGCACCCCAGCACGAAATGGCATCGCAAGCATCCCCTGCAGCAGCAACCTTCGAACCGCAGACAGATGACTGGCACACGTACATGGGGCGATTCCGGATGTTCCTGGAAGCCAACGGCTACCAGGACCGGCCGGACAATAGGAAGCAGGCATTATTCCTAACTTACTGTGGAACGAAAATCTATAAGATGGCACAGATGTTGATTGCCCCAGCAGATGTATAGACCATCGCATGGACAACCTAAACTGCCTGGTTTGCAAGCTATAGTAGCTCTAATAGGTCTAATTGCTACAGGTTGTATTGTCATCCCATGTATTCTCCCTATTTTCATAAAAACAATAACTAATAGCCTATCATTATTAGCAAAGAGAGAGGCAGTGACGCAGGTGGTGGCAATATGGGAGTATGAGAAAATAACTGGTACAGACGATTGTGAAACTCCTCCTAAAAAGGCGGAAGAGTTTCAAAGGGGGAAATGAAAGAGAAGTTGACAACTAGATAAATAGAGCTAGATATTAAAGTTTCTTGACCATGTGGAACAGGGCAAGGATTAATTACTCTGTCTGCTTCACCAAGCTACAACAAAGGAACCAGGATATTGATACAAATACTCCCTATTGGGGGCAATTGAGTAAGTTGAATGAATGTCCTGTCACAGTAGGGGAGAAGGTGTACGAGGCCTATGTGACACAGGAAGACAGTTTACTTTGGGTTGATCAATATTCTGGTTAAATAGTATAAAAGTCTGTAAACGACTGCCCTTCGGGGTTCAGATTTTGCTTGACTTATCGCTGCTGAACCTTGTGCAATAAACCTTTCCCTTTGACAAAGAGCTGGTCTGGTCTCATTTCTGCAACACTACAACGTGCCCTGGAAGACCACTATGCACCAACCGCCGCCCCCATGGTGAGATGGAACGTGTTTTACCACCGGCACCAACGGGAAGGAGAGACGGTGAACGATTTCGTGGCCAGGCTCCAATAAATCGCAACCCAGTGTGAATTCATCAACCCAGAAGAAATGATGGAGGACCGGATCATCCTAGGAATGAGAGACCTCTCCTTGCAAAAGAAACTGCTAATCAGAAGGGGAGTCTCATTCAAGGACGTGGTTGAGGAAGCCCGGGCAGCTGAGTCGTCGGATAACTCTGCAGCGCATGTAAGGAAAACCAGTGTGGTACACCAAACGTTCAGAGAACCCGACTGGGCATCCAAAGTTCCGGAGTACAACAATAAAGGGGACAATGCCGACGCCATCCACCGTATGTACCCAGAGAGGAGACAAAGCACAAGGGACATAGAGGGCAGGCAGCCACATTGCCTGGGCTGCATGGGATTCCATTCAAGAGCGGCGTGCCACTTCCGGGAAGCCATCTGCCGCAGATTTATTTATTTATTTATTTATTTATTATTCATGCTTCTAGACCGCCCCCTCTCCCAAAAGGGACTCGGGGCGGTGTACAGTCCATGCAAAATATATCAAAATACAGTAAAAATTGAATATGTACAGTTGGAATGGAGGAGGTTAAAATGGAATTAAAAGAACTGTACAAAGCAATATATATAAATATAGGATTTTGAACCCCTAAAACACACACAATAAGTTAAAAACAATACCCCTAAAATAACCAGTTAATACATTTGCCAGGAGGGACAGTTGTAATTATGCCAGGCCTGCTAATCGGAACAGGTGAGTCTTCAATTTTTGCCGGAAGGAGCGGAGGTCAGTAGTGGTTCTAATGTCGGGGGGGAGGTCATTCCAGAGGGTTGGGCCCATCACAGAGAAGGCCCTACCCCTTGGTGTCGCCCGTTGGCATTGCCTAGTGGACGGCACCATGAGAAGTCCCTCTCTGTGTGAGCGAATTGGCAACAGAAAGGCCACATTGCCGAGGCGTGCAGAGCATCCCAGCCCACCCTGTCCCAGCCAAGACCCATGGCTCCGCAGGGGAGACCAAACAACCCACGACCCAGCCAACAGCAGAATAGGCAGAGAGAGGAACAGTACCAAGCCCAGAGGGAGATGCATCACACCACTGTGGGCCACTCAGACCCCTATGGAAGGGAAAAGTTCCATGCCACGGTGACCATTGAAGGGGGACCATGCAAGATGGAGCTGGACACGGGATCATATTTTATGATCGTGTCCTGGCAGACCATTAAGAAATTGAACCCGACAGCCAGCAAGAAACTCCTCAAACCACCAAACATCCGGCTCAACAACTACCAGGGGAACCAGATCCAAGTCCTAGAAAGAATGGAGGTCGAGGTGGTGTTCCACAAATTCCAGGGCCGTCTACCCCTCACGGTTGTCGCCAGCCACCGACCGTCCCTACTGGGAGTGGAATGGTTGAAGCCCCTGGGGCTAGACATCACCGGCCTGCATCAAATCTCAACCCACAATCTGGATCAGCTACTGGCAGAGTATGTGGACATCTTCGATGGGGGCCTAGGTAAATATACGGGGAAACCCATTTCATTTAACCTAGACCCCCATGTAACCCCCATCTGGCTCAAACCCCAAAGGGTCCCCTTTGCTCTATGGCCCAAGGTGGATGAGCAATTGGACAAACTAATTGCCCAAGGTATCCTCGTGCCGACCGACCATGCGGTATGGGAAACCCCAATAGTCACCCCCATGAAGCCAGATGGTTCCGTCCGCCTCTGTGCGGATTACAAGTGTACACTGAAGAAGGCCTTACAGCAAAGCGCGTACCCGGTGCCAGTTGTGCAACATCTGTTGCTGTCAGCGTTCCAAATACCATGCAAAAGTAAATCAGAGTTCAGAACAGAATCATCCTTAAAGTTCCAATTTAATAATACAGGCATGTTGGCATTATGCTATGAAATTTCAACTCTAATGTACATCCTGTGGGTTCACCCAGTTGAAAGTTCATATCTATCCCCACACCCCATAATTCATCACATGTTCCAATCATCATCTTCCACGCTGGCATCTACACCCCTCTGCTTCCGGTCAGGTGTCGAGCTGCGGAGAAAAAAGATGACCTTGAGCTTCTAGGAAGAATCACAACAATACATTCCATAATCCTACTCCTTTCTATTCCCCCCTCCCAACTACTACACTAATGAAACACATAGGAAATTATAAGAAAGTGTGGCAGGCCAAAGATTCTTAAAGGAACCTCTGCAGGCCTGACAGTTGCATTCCTTAGGAAGTGGGAAAATATTCGACAAACTGGACCTGGCCCAGGTATAGCAACAATTCCCTGTGGACGAAGCCACCGCGGAAGCACAGACGATTGTGACCCACAGTGGGCCTTTCAAATGCACCAGACTGCAGTTTGGAGTCAGCGTAGCCCCAGGACTGTTTCAGTGTTTAATGGAGCAGCTACTGCAAGGAATCCTGTGGGTGGTGCCACACTTTGATGATGTATTCATCTCAGGGGACTCCATAGAGCAGCTGATGGAACGCGTGCGCGAGACTTTGTGGAGGTTCAAGGAGAAGGGACTTAAAGTGAACCCAAAGAAATGTAAAATCGGCGTGAGGCAGGTAGAGTTCCTGGGATACGTCATAGACGGGTCTGGCATCCACCCCACCGACAGCAAAGTAAAGGCCATTAGAAACGCTCCCACCCCAAGGAACAAGACAGAGCTCCAAGCCTTCTTAGGACTATTGAACCTTTATAGTATTTTTTCACAACAGAAGGCCACCGTTACTGAACCACTGCACAAGCTCCTTTGAAAGACGACCCCCGTTGACCTGGGGACAGAACGAAGACCGGGCCTTCGCAGGGCTAAAAGAGCTCCTATCCTCCAACAGCATGCTCATCCAGTTCAACCATAGTTTGCCAGTTCGGATCACCTGTGACGCCTCACCCTTCGGAGTCGGAGTGGTCCTCAGCCATCGCCTACCGGATGGATCGGAAGCTCCCATAGCCTATTACTCCAAGACCTTGTCCCTGGCTGAACGCAACTACAGCCAGATCGACAAGGAAGCCTTGGCTGCAGTCGCAGGGATCAAGAGATTCCATGAGTATGTGTATGGCAGACATTTCGAACTCGTCACGGACTGTAAGCCACTGCTGAGGCTCCTCTCTGGGAACCAACAAACCCCGCTGTACATGTCCCCAAGGATGACCAGATGGGCCATTTTCCTCACGGCGTACGACTACGAGCTGATCCACCACCCAGGGAAGGACATCAGCCATGCTGATGCACTCAGCCATTGCCCATTACCAGAGCTGGTGGAAGACCCCACCCCCACCCCCACGGTACTGCTGATCAACGTTGACCCAGCCAGTCCGGTCACCGCCAGGGACATCGCCGAGAACACACAAAAGGACATGGGGTTGCAAAAGGTTCTTAACTGGGTGTTGAGTGGGTGGCCACAGGAGAAGCTGAGCGAGGAGTTCCAGAGCTACCAGAGTAAGCAGGCAGAACTATCAACTATCAAGTTTTGCTTGTTGTGGGGGGAAAGAGTCATCGTACCCCAGAGGCTGCGGAGGCGAGGCATGGAAGCCCTCCACGAGGGTCACCCGGGGATAGTACGGATGAAGTCACTAGCCTGGAGGTACATCTGGTGGCCCAATATGGATAAGGACATGACGGAGTGGGTAGCCACTTGCAGACCCTGCCAGGAGACATGACCAGCCCCACCCCGGGCACCCGTGCGAGAGTGGGAAGCAGCCAAAGGACCGTGGTCATGCATCCACATCGACTTCGCGGGACCAGTGGAAGGGCAGGAATTTCTGATTGTGGTGGATGTTTACTCCAAATGGCTAGAGGTCGTTATCATGCAATCAACCACGGCAGAAGCCACCATCAGAGCTCTCCGGAAACTTTTCGCGACCCACGGCCTACCCAACACCGTGGTCTCTGACAACGGCCCACAACTGACCGCCAAGACGATGGAGGCATTCCTCGCAGAGCAAGGGCTCCCAGGGACCGGCCGAGCTCCCAGGGACAAGTGATCTGCGCAGGTCAAGTAGGGGACCGATGCGCCCCACCTACCTGAAAGACTACGTCACCTACGTAGGCCAGGGATTGGACATTGTTCATTCTAGGGGGGGGAGGGGTGTTACATACGGACGTACATTGTTAAATTTACATGTTTTCACATGCTCACCGGGGATTGGTTGCCCAAACCCCGGGAAGTTTAAACAACTGTCATTGGCCGGCTGGTCTGCTGGAGCTCCTTAAAAGTCAAAACTCACTAGTGCCTCTCGCCTGCTGTTTCTCGCCGATCTAACAGGTTATAAAGAAATTAGAAGAAAAATTGTTGGAAACTTAACCAAAGGTGGCATTTCTAAGTTTTTGAAGAGGTATAAGGAGACTCAGTCACTACAAAACCACACTGGTAAAGGCAGGAAAAGGTGCACAACAGCAAGTGATGATAGAAGAATTAAGAAACTCTGCCTACGTGACAGAAGAAAATCATCTGGGTGTATACAAGATGAAATGGCGCAATGCAATGTGAAGTTGAGTGCAAGGACTGTTCAGCGCAGACTGCAGGAATTTGGCCTACTTAAGCCACTTTTATCTCTCAAACAAAGGTTGAAAAGACTAAAGTGGGCTAAAACCCATGTTACCTGGACAGAGGATATATAATCTTATGGTACTACTCCCAAAAAATGTGGTGTTATTAGCCATCAAACCTCAAAAATACTGCACACTTTTCCCAAAAGGTTTCCGCAATTTTGGCCACTACTGTACAGTATCACAAACAAGTCTACAATTGTCCATTATTGTTGGGGGATACGAAAGTTAAAAATATAATCTGTCCAAAGCCAAATAGTGAAACCATGACAAAGGTTAAATTAGAACTAGAGGAAAACCTTAATTCAATGTAGATACCTGGCTATAAATCGTTTGTTGAATTTTCTTTCATAATAATGTATGCAATCACAACTTATGTCTGCAAGTAGCAGGAGCTTTCTAGTTTTACAGATTGGCAAAAATGTAAAGAATATTTTTTTAAGTACTCAGTTGTTTTACCACCAGATTTTGAACTATATTGTAATACATTTTTAAAAGACTCATGTATAGCCCATCCATGAATAAGCTAATTGTGAACATTAAAACAAACAAAAATTTCAAGGATTGGCTTATCTACAGGTGGTGCAATTTTCATAGTATTTGTTTAGAAATTTGCGGGTCAGTTTATCCAAAAATCGGCTTATATGTGAGTATACTATTGTAGAAGGTTAGCACCCACCCTCCTCCTAGAAGAATGAAATATTCTAGGAAATATTAAAAAAATATTAAAACCAGCTGCTAGTTCATTAAAGCTAAATGTATATATAATTTCTTATTTAATAATTTTTCCCTTCTGTTTTATTAAAAATGATAATTGACAATTTTCAGAGGAACTTAGAGGCCACCATAGTACATTGCTGCAGTGCAATTTTGAAAACCATAACATAGAATGTATTTATTTATTTATTAAACTTATATGCTGCCCATCTAGCATGTGGGGATATTGTGGAAATATTGCTGAATAAGATGAAAAAGGTGTATTCTCATATATATTTCTTTTCTTTCACTGGCTAAATTCTGAAATCCGTTTCATGAGGAAGAACTTGTCCTGAGAACATTGAAAGCAATGAAGTCTCTCTTGCAATTCGATAGTGGATGAGGCAGCTGAGCTGGCATAGATAACCACAGAGATCTGGATGAGCCTGAGGTGGGGGGGGGGGGGCTTCCCCTTTCTGAGATATACCCACCTGGGTTTGAGTTGGACATCAGCCACAGCCCTTGGGGAGGGGGACAAGGTTGCAATTATCATCCATGAAACACTTTTAACAGATGCAGTTAATTGAATTTGGGAACCTAAGGCTGAAGATGAGCATTTGGGCTTGTTACTGTTCTACCAGCTTCCTGCTATGAGCTGCTCAACTCCTTATGGAGCTGGTGTTGTGGGTAAAGCATTAGGCTAGAAACTAAACTGTTACACTACTAGAAACTAAAGGCTCTGAGTTCTAGTCCCACTTTAGGCACAAAGTTAACTGAGTGACTTTGATCCAATCATTCTCTCTCAACCATAGGAAGGAAACAATAATAAACCACTTCTGAGATCTTGCCAAGAAGACTGCAGGGACTTATCCAAGAGTCAACACTGACTCAAAAGCAGAAAAAAAACCATGAATGAACCAAAGCTTTGTAGATTAGCATGCTGCACAAACCAGAACATTTTAACCAATTCATCAAACAATTTTAAAAATCCCGGTGTAGCATCATGTATGAATTTAGCATTCTTTCTTCCATCCCACCATTTCATTTTTTTAAAAAAAATATTTTAAAAGTACAGGAAGGTTTGAATAGAATAGAGCTGGAAGCCACTGTAGGAAGTTAAAACCCACCCCTCTCCTAGAAAAATGAAATATCCTGGGAAATATTAAAAAGGCAGAATATTATATTTCCCTGGATAAAAAATGAAGAAACCTGTTTTTAGGCAGGAAACAGACTCACTCTTAATAGCCCCCACCTTTGTCAATGGGCCATTAAAAGGCCTGAGCCAGTCTATTCTCCATAACAAAGATCTCTCCCCTTCAGCTCCAGGGTGATGGGATTAAGGCATGATAGTATTAGCCCTTTACCCATCTCACCATAGGGCACCTGGGAAGAAGCAATGCTCAACCAAACTTGGACTCAAAACACAGCCTACAGAGTTGCTCCTGCATGGGCCCATAGGAGTCTGACAACCAATCAGAATACAAGCTCAGGTTCAAAGCCCAGAGAGGGCATAAAACCAGGTACTTTCAGCACCTCTGCCCCTTTTTTCTTCTTCACCCAACATCTTGAAGCATGTGATCACCTTTTTCCCCAGGACCTCAAACCATGTGGTCCTGTCCACCATTAAAACCATCTTTCCATGCAGCCTCCATGTTTCCAGAGTCTTTTTCCCCACTTGGAACTGAACCCAGAAGGACATTTCTTCCAACACCACCTTGGAGGTCTTCTAGTCCAGCCCCCTGCTGGACTGCAGGAGACCCTACATCATTTCAGACAAGTGACTGTCCAGTCTCTTCTTTAAAAACTCCAGTGATGAAGCGCCCACAATTTCTGAATGCAAGCCGTTCCACTGGTTGATTGTTCTCACTGTTAGGAAATTTCTTCTTCGTTCTAGGTTGCTTCTCTCCTTGATTAGTTTCCACCCATTGTTTCTTGTCCTGCCTTCAGGTGCTTTGGAGAATAAGTTGAGCCCCTCTTCTTTGTGGCAGCCCCTCAAATACTGGAATATTGCTATCATGCCACCCCTAGTTCTTCTTTTCTCTAGACTAGCCAAACCCAAATCCTGCAACCATTCTTCGTATGTTTTAGTCTCCAGGCCTTTAATCGTCTTAGTTGCTCTTCTCTGCACTTTGTCCAAAGTCTTGAAGGGACATAATAATAGTAGAATACGTAGAATTACTGGGACATAATAATAACTTGCTATTTCACTTTTGTAAGAATTGCTTTGCTCCTGTAAGAATTAGAATGGCCTCTGCCATTTGCTTCTACCAGTGATCTAACTCCTGTTATCCTGTTTTTGTGTAGAACTCAGTGCCTGGTGTGAGGCATATCATGGCCTGGCAGGGTTACATCGGGCAAATACCTGTGTTGCTAAGCATTCAGCCCCCCTGTTCCTTGCTGCACGGCCAATGCAGAGCTACAAGGAAGGCATGGGCCAGGGGGCCAGAACTGGGTACTAAGGTGATGTCTCTGAAGGTATAAAAGGACGTCATACGTTCCCCAAGGTGTGGCCGTTCACTGCATGCTCTTTGTCTGTGTGCTGTGGTATGGTCTACCCAGCTTTTCTTTGTACAAATAAAAGCTGTTATTTTTTCCAAGCCTCTTCTTGAGTCTCTCTTTGGCATTCTGGTGACTCAAGTACATTTTGGGACCTTACAGCATCAACATCTTTTTTCTGATGTGGTGACCAAAACTGGATGCAGTATTCCAGGTGTGGTCTTACTAAGGTTTTATAAAGTGGTACTAATACTTCATGTGATTTTGATTCTGGAAGCATGTCTTTAAGAAGCTAAATAATTTCCCTAGCTAGCTAATTGGTTCCTTTGATTGGCTTCCACAATCTCACAAAATAGAAACTAAACCTGCACTATTTTCTCCTGCACAGAGTTAATATTAGAAGTTATTAAGCTGTGGCATAATGACTGCTAATCTTAGAAGCTTTAAAGTCCTTTCCAACAATTATTATAATAAAAAAAGAATCAACTTGCATCTGCAGAACCATAATTAATATATCATTGCCCTCTCCCCATCTTTTCTGCATGCCCATTGCCCATCCTGAGCTATCCAGTCCTGGAGTCAATTTTTCACCACCTCATACCCACTTTTGGATTGCTTTTAATTGACTACTCACCAGATGGAGCTGTCCTTTGAGACCTTTGATCCTGGAACTGTATGAGTTGGCCAGAGCATTGAGGTAGAACATGAAGACGCTTGAAGAAAGGATGGAGACAGAGAGGGAAAAATAATTATGATATGCTACAATCCTTAGGATGTGAGATTCCTTTTCTTCCTGTGCCCCACCTCTTTAGAAGATGCAATTCCTCACCTCAGAAGCAGAAACAAAGGTGCAGAAAAGGCGACTGATCTCACAAATCTCACAAAGTCTTGGGCAGCAGCAGGTAACTCTCACACAGCCTGGCTGACCACATTCCACATGGTGGATTGATCACGGAACGGTCCACATGCCTTTGAAGGAGGCAGACTGTGGGGAAAATTGGGAGTGGGGTGGTAGCTAGCAGGGAAACACATTAAAAACACATTTTATTTACTTAAATATGATACTCTTGCTCACTTTGCTCACTCATCAAAACATAGTTTGCTTGTTTTTGAATCAAAAGTGTTCTGTCAATAGCAATAGCACTTAGACTTATGTACCGCTCCACAGTGCTTTACAGCCCTCTCTAAGTGGTTTACAGAGTCAGCATCTTGCCCACAACAATCTAGATCCTCATTTTACCGACCTTGGAAGGATGGAAGGCTGAGTCAACCTTGAGCCGGTCAGGATCGAACTCCTGGCAGTTGGCAGAATTAGCCTGCAATACTGCATTCTAACCACTGTGCCACCACGGCTCATTGGTCATTGGTGTGTAAACCATAGCTTAAGGCTTACTCTTTGCCTAAAGGTAGCCAAATTGGGTTTACTGTGCAAACTATAGTTTACTAAGCATTGGCTTAGCAACACTTTTAATATTCTACTTTTACAGGTGTTGGCAATGTTGTTACACTGTGGAGTGTATAGCTTCCATAAGATGCCAAAGTAAAAATAAACAAAAAATATTTAATGGCATTTGCTCCCTGTTAAGGTTATAGGGCACTTTAATACTTACACAAAGATGCTATACAGGGCTGGAACACAGGATATAATGAGTCCCAGGAGCAGAATTAAAAGGAAAAAAAGAGTTGGAGCCTGAAGCGCGAAATGCACATTCGGCTGGACGGCAGTTGGCATAAAGGGTGATGGGAGAATGGAGGGAAAAGAAATTAAAGCTATAGAGCAGCATTTCTCAAACTTGGCAACTTTACAATGTGTGGACTTCACCTTCCCCATGCTGGGGAATTCTGGGAGTTGAAGTCCACACATCTTAAAGCTGCTGAGGTTGGGAAACATTGCTCTAGAGCAGGGGTGCACAAAACAATAAAAATGTCAGGGTTCCAAATAGCATCCAAAATTAAATCAGAGTCCAAGGCAAAAGTATTGCTCAAAGTTCCAATTTATTAAGAGAGCCATGTTGGCACAACTGGGAAAACCTGAATCTGAAAGCTTCCCAGTTTTCCCCACCCAGTTGAAAGTTCATGATCTTGCCCCCACACCCACAAGTCCATCACATGGTCCAACCGTCCACTGCCATGATGGCAGTTCCACCCATCCAGTTCCGGTCAGGTGCAGAGACAAAGGATGATCTTGGCTTCTAGAAAGGAATTTTAATTTGGCTACATAGCATTTAACTCCGTACCATCCCCCCTCCCATTTTCCCACAATAGAAACGGCATAGTAGAATAATAGAAAGTGTGGCAGGCCAAAGATCCAAAAGGAACATGGCTGCAGGCCAGACAAAAACAGCTACTTACAGTGGAAATATGACTTGCACCTTCTATAAGAATAACAGAATGAAAGAGATACACTCAAGTACTTACTTGTGTTATTGGTTTTGTGGCTGAAGATGTTTCCACATCGTTCTTTTGTTTCTGGCCTCCTCAGTTACACTTCTCTTGCTCTTCACTCATGGATCATCGGCTGTGAGATGGTGTGCTCTGAGCCACTTTTTGACTGAAGGAATTGGGTCTCATCTTGTTACCAATAACGCTTATTGGCATCAAATTGCTAAGGTTTGGAATAGTTAGGTGGGCTCTTTGTTCTAAACATATGAGGTTCATTTTTGAGAACCCCCTTTCTGCCTCTGCTGAACTAACAGCAATTGTCCTAACAATATCTCTAGCTTTTTTGATACTGTCGGGAATTGTGTAGTTCTTTGGATCTTTGAGTACGTTTTCCAAAAAATCTCTGTAGTCATTCAAATCAATTTCATAATTAAACATTTCACCAAATTCAATCAATCCTTCTTCTGCTCCTGCCCATGGAACGACTACATCTTCAATGTTCCAGTAATCCGGCTCCAAATATGTGAGAAATCGTAATTTGTTTGCGTCTGGCAATTGGCTACCTGTTTTTCGATGTTTGCAATCCATCAGCCTTTTCTTCAAATTGGGATAGATGGAAAAGGAAAAGATCCATGGGGTTGGCTAGTATTGAAAATAGAAACCAGAAAACTAAAACCAATGCACAAAATTATATTTTAGTCATACTACCAGGAATTTGAAAAATTAGAACTGCCTGAATTCCCTAAAAGAGTTATAAATATGTTTGTACAATTGGCTGAAGAAATTACAAAACAAACCCCACAACTTCTTACGGTAAAGAACTGTTTTGTGTGTGGTGGAACGATCATGGGAGAAAAGTGGCCATGGGAAGCACATGAATTAAACCACGGTACAGTGGTAGAGATGTGGAACAATAAAGCTTTTATTTAAAGCTTTATTATTAAAAATGCAGCCAGGCTCACCATTTGTGACAAGAGCTGTGAGCATCTCCCTCATCTTGCTTCATCTAATTGTTTGGTTAGGGTTATTTGTGAAGTAATTGCAGTTTAATTATCTGCAGGGGGGAAAATCCTAACAAACATATTTCAAAAGTGGTAGCTTGAAAGGAATCATTTCATCTGAAGAAAAAATACACCTGCAGGCAGAGCTGATTCCTGCCCTAAGCCAAGCAATCAAGCTGATGTGTTAACGCTGATTTTGTTAGAATCTCAATCAGAGCAGCTCTGGGCTTGGGGACTCACCCAGCTGTACAATCTCAAATCAGAGGGGCCAAAACTGAGGGTGTGGGTCCCCAAGCCATATTGATATCATCACAAATTCCTTCCTTTTCAATTAATCAATATTTACTACAGCCTTCTAATAGTCATAACACTGTTCTTGGGCATATCATCCGTTTTCAAAATCTAATCTTAACCTCTGACATTCACTTTAGAAATGTTATAGATATATATAGATATGTTATTCCAATTTAATCTATTCTAATTCTCAATACAGCCAATATGATGATGATGATGATGATGATGATGATGGTGATGATGATGATGATGATGATGATGATGATGAAAAAAGATCCTTTTTATCCATCTTTATCCAACACCTCTTCTTCTATATGCCTGGGATAAAGCTGCTGATAAAGTCTAAGTCTTTGCTCCCATCTAGTGGTCATTTAGTAAAAAAAAATGCTTTAAAACGTTTTTAAAAAGTTCTAAAAGTTTCTTAAAAAGGCTATTCATGCCCTTTTTTTGAAAAAAAAACCAGGCCCGTTTTTGCGAAAAATGGGCCATTTTGGGGAGGTCTGCAGAGTGCAAAAACCTTTTTTAAAAAATTTGCCTCTTCAAAATCTTGGTGTGTCTTATACTCCAAAAAAATGTGGTACTTAAATCATTTCAGCTGGTGCTTTTGCCTCGGGTTTTCTTAAAGGGGGAAGGGCTGGCTTGAGTTTCTTGGCACTGTTTTCTGTGGTTTCTGGTTCTGTGAGGTTTCTGGCACTGTCCTTTAAGCTAATACTTCCCACAATGCCTTGATGGTTTTTATTCCAGTGGCTTTGTCTTTCCTATCCTTAGGGTTAGGGAAAAGCTGGTTTCATCTGCAGTCTTTTGGGGGAAACCTGTTGTTATTCTTTTGGTGTTTGCCTGGCACTATCATAATTTGGGGGGGGTGTAATGTTTAGGTTTAGGTTTTATTCAATTTATAGACCGCCCCCTCTCCCCGTAGGGACTCGGGGATAAATGTCCCACAGTTATCTACACATTAATAATGATCAAATACTAATAATAATTGCTTATACATTTTAGTGACCTTTCCTTACATAATTGGTATTTTCTTTCATACTTTTAGATTTCTAACTTCTGTTTCTGTTAGTTAGCCATTGATAAAACAAATCCCACATTAAAAAGTATTTGAAGCCTTCTCCTTGATTTTAATTCTCAATTTATTAATTTCTGCACATTCTAATATTTTCTTTATTCATTTTCATATCTTTGTTTTTCCACTGTTGTGCAAACAGAATTCCAGCAGCTGTTAACATGTGTAAAATTAAATATATATTGTATTCCCTTTGAAATACCCAACAAAATATTTCTGGCTTTAAATCCATATCTTGCTTTACCATTGCTTCTAACCATGACACCACTAACTCTTGAATAGCTACTTGGACCAACCTAAGTACTGAACCTAATTCATATATTCCTGTTTTTTCAACTGAGGAATACATTTCAGAAAAAGAAATCTGTATTGCTCTGTGAATCTACCTATGACATTCATTCTTCTTGATCTAACTTCTTAGATGAAAAACTACATATTTCCTGTTTGTTGGGGGACATCCTTCCTGAAAAGACTGTACATTGTTGGGTGAAAACAGAGGTCCCTTCTGTTACCTGTAGTCCTCAGCTTACAACCACAATCGAGTCCACAGCACAATATTGTTTTATTTCTTTTGCAGTTAGTATTATTTAACAGGATGAAGAAGAGGCAACAGAGTATGACCACTTTCTTCTCCAAAAAAAACCAAGACAGGTGCAATCAGCTGATCCACAGCAGTCACCAGCACCAGCAGGTAAACCAGCACCACCAGTGCCAGCACCAAAAACACCAGCAGGTGAATCAGCACCACCAGCACCACCACTTCAAGTCAGAGAAAGCAGAAAGTGCATCTCCTCCACTGAAAGTCTTCCACAACTTCCTGACTGCTGGAGTTTGCAGCAATACAGAAACTTCAAGGAGAAGTATGATGGACTGGCTGTGTGACAAAAAGTTAGGTTGTGAGTACTGTGCGCAACACGGGTTCTCATTAGAGAAAGGTGTTCATGTTTCCAGAGAATGAAAAAATTTCCAGGTTGAGGCAGCAGGGGCAAATAAGGAGAATCAGCAATCATCTTGGAAAAAATATTTCTTACAGTTTACAATCTGGCACAAAGATGCAAGCCATTTCAGACATTGAAGGGCAGGTAGATTTTCTAAGTGCAATTGGACTAGATCTGGGAGTAGGCTTGCATTCACAGGGATCCGCAGTGAAAATAGTTGAATTCATTGCAAACAAAATTAAAACCACCGTGTTTGCCAGCATTATTGCAAAGAATCCGAAAGTGTGTTTGATAATTGATGAAGCCTCAACGCTATCAATGAAAGCAGTTTTGATAGTTTTTGTTAAAGTTGAGGATTCAGAATGCCCAGCAACCATTTTCATTGAGCTGGTGGAATTGGAGCAACAAGATGCGGAGACCATATATTCTGCAGCAATGGGAAGCTTAGATAAAGTTGGGTTTACCACCGAATATCTGCGGAAGCATTTAATAGCATTCTGCTCCGATGGTGCCAGCGTTATGCTTGGAAGAAAATCTGGAGTCAGCACCAGAATAGCTAAAGACTTCCCAAACATTGTAATCTGGCACTGCTTGAACCATCACCTCCAACTTGTGATGGATGATTCCATAAAAGAAATCAAACAAGTTAACCACTTCAAGGTATTCCTTGACAAGATAAACACCACTTTCCATAAATCCTGCAAGAGCCAGATGGAACTTTTCCAAATCTCTGAACAACTGGGCATTGAAATTGTGAAGATTGGCAGAGTTTTGGGACCAAGATGGGCTGCCTGTAGTTTAAGGTCAACCATATCTGTGTGGCATGCTTATCTACTCTTGTCCTACTTGTGCCTGCTTGCACTATCAATAGGAAAGAATAGGAAAAGACTAGCTGGTCCACTAGCTGGTCCAGTACACAGGGTAATCCAGGAAAAAGAGTAGAATTTACAGGACTTCCGGGGGTGACGTCACATTGGAGCAGTTACAGGGGAAGACTCTCTGTCTCCCCTGTCTGATTTTTCGTGTCTGGAGGCTGTAAACAGCGAAGCTGAGCCTTGGTGAGGACAGCTTTAAAGAGGGGAAAACCCAGCGGTGACGGAGGAAAAGGCGATCCCTCGTTCCGTAGGGTGAAATCCCTGAAATCCGATACGGAAGACACTAGTTGCCATGGCACGGTCATGGCCTGGTCCGGAGATGTGACAGCCTGATTATCGGTGGAAGGAGTAAAAAGTGAGTAGCAGCTGAATCTATCGGCGGACAGTGTTAAAGAATTTGATACTCCGAGACACTTCTCTAAGCTGGTGGAATTTACAACAGTGCAATAAAGAGGAAACAAAGGATGCCTGAACTGAACTGTAAGACGATGCAGAATTTGTAGAGAATGAAATGGATTGTAGTTACTGAGCGGTGTATTTTTGCTGACTTTGGAGCCTGGATACAAAGTTTTGTGTGGGTGGCGAACAAAGTGTGAAAGAAGGAAAGAACAGTCCCTTTTTGCATAGAAGAGAAAAAGGCAGAAGAAAGAAAAAGAAAGAAAGAGACAATGACTGTGCAATTTTGAATACAGAAGTCATTTTGAAAGCACAGGGAACAGAATTTGCAAGACAGTAGAGAGATAGAGGAAAAAGAACTGTTGTATTCCCATCGTAGGATTTTGGATTGGACTCACTCATAACCAGGTCTATGTACTTCTGATATCTCTACATTATTTAGGGTATTGTAATACTGTTATATTTAATATTTTATAAAATATACATTTTATTTATTTATCCATATCCCACATATATTTAATGTAGATTTAAGCATATTTAAAACAAGATAGAATTTATAGCCACATCTTTTACTACTGCATATTAGAAAATTTACCTACCTTTAAATTAGGAATTGTCAATAAATAATAACCTTTAATTAATTTAATTAACTGCATATATCGATTTATATATTTATGAACTTTTAGCAAACATATTATATAGCGAAAAGTGTAATAGATTATTTAACAATTTTATATTATAAATATTTATCTATTTCTTTCCATTGCTCCCTCTTCCCCTTTAACGTGATTCAGTCTATAGCTTTTTATATAATTGTCTATAATTTTCCGTAGAAAATTGATATCAAGGGTTGAATTTAATCAGTGACCTATATAACCTTATTATTGTTAAATATCAGATTTCTTTTTTTTTAAAGAGAGGGAGAGATAGGAGTACTTAGGGAAAGACCTGGTGTGAAAATTGGAAACCTATGGTATTGTGGAATAATTTTTTCAAAAAGCTAAAGATGGCAAACACATCCACAGCTACCAAAGCCTTAAAGAAAACACAGCCAGCGGTAGCCTCTCCAGCAGGACAAAAGTTAACAACAGACCTGTCGAACAGTGAAAAACCAGGATCTGTACCAACCCTACAAAGCCTACAAACCCCATTAAACATGATCCAGGAATTTGTGATAAAAACACAAGAATCAATAACTAATAATCATGATGACATTAAAGGCGATCTAGCAGAAGTGAAAGGCGATTTAGGGGAAGTAAAAGGTGATATAAAGAAGTTGGATGACAGAATGGGGAAAATACAGGAAACAATAGCTAAAAATGAGCAGAAGATAAAAATGATAGAAACTAGGACAAAACAAACTGAAAAGAAATTGGAAGAAACACAAGAAAGACTGACAGCAGTTTGATTTGATTTGATTTGATTTTATTAGATTTATAAACCGCTCCCTCTCCCCAAAGGGACAGAGAGCTCGGGGAGGCAGTAGTCCACTTAGAATTAGAACGATCCTCTTTCTATTTAAGATTTCAGAATATAGTAGAGACAAAAGATGAGGATCTACCAAAACTCATGAGTGATCTTCTAGCTGACCAACTGCAAATGGACAAAAGTGAACTGAGGAACAATATTGATGAAATCTATAGAGTGCATACAAATTATGCACGAAGATACAAGTTTCCCCGTGAAATACACATAAGATTTGCAAAAAAAAAAAAAACCTGTCAGAGATGAAATTTACAAAAGAACAAGGGATGAACAGATTGTCCATAAAGGAAAAGAAGTCATAACCCTTAAACAAATACCAAAGAGAATCAGAGAGCAAAGAAGGAATTACCAATTCCTCTCTACACAACTGATAAAATATAAAATAATGTTTCGCTGGTTGATACCGGAAGGCATGTTAATATCTTGGCAAGATAAGAAAATAAGGATTGACACCGTAGAGAAAGCCCGGGAATTCTATGAACACTACATAGAGGGTAATGTTAACAAAGAAGGGTAACAAAGAACTTGATATTCAACAAATGAAAACAGAATTTGAGAGAATGTCCTTTTATCTTAGATTTCAAAATGTTATAGAAGCAGATGGGGAAAATATAAGGGACATTATGACTAATATCTTAGCTGAATATATACACAAAGATAAACAACAGATGGAATGGGAGATAGACCTGGTGTATAGAGTGAATTCAGCATATGCCAGAACACACAATGTACCCAGGGAGGTCCATATCAAATTTCTTAGGAAAAGCACAAGAGACATAATTCTGGGTGTGCAAAGGGGGCAAGCATTGACATATCACGACAGGGAGATAACCATCTTGAAGCAGATCCCAAAAAAAATTAGGGAGAAAAGGAAAAATTATTCGCAATTGGCGAATAAATTATACCAGAAAGGGGTGTGGTTTAGATGGTTGATGCCTGAAGGGATGCTGATATTCTGGGAGGAGACAAGAATCAGAATTAATACACCCATAGAGGCTCAGGCCTTTATGGAAAAAAATAAAGCGAACCTAGAAAAAACAGAAGACTCTTCAACGGTCATACAGGACACGGGAGGGGCCGGAGCTCTGCCAGCGGGGGGAGAAGGGGCAACACCAAGAAAGCTCAGATCACAAAAATGAATAAGAAAATCACATTGTTATAAACAGACCGAAAGTAATAATGAAATTATATCTAGACTATATATTATAATATATAAGCTGATTGAAAATTTTTCTTTTAGAATTAATATGCTGATTTTATATGAATTTGTATTAATGTTTTATACATAGATGTATCTTATGAGTTTGGAGGGAGGGGTTTAACCAAAAGACGAAATGAAGAACTGGAGGAGAAACTGGGAATTTCGAGGGCCAAGAAAATTAAATATTTGGGAATATGGCTATCGGCAAAATGTATTACAATAAAAGAAGATAATTACAACAAACTGCTACGACAGATACAAAAAGATTTGGACAATTGGACTAAACTACAGATATCACTAATTGGCAGAATCTCAACAATCAAAATGAATATACTACCCAAATTACTCTATCTTTTTCAAACAATACCAATTAAATTAGAGAAAATTTTTTTCGAACAACTAAATAAAATGATATCCAAATTTATTTGGTCAGGGAAAAAAACGTGTATCAAATACAAACTTCTACAAGATAGTAGAAACAGAGGCGGTTTTGGACTGCCAGATTGGGAGCTATATTACCAGGCGGCAGCCCTAACATGGTTAAAAGACTGGATCCAATTAAAAAATAAAAGAATCCTTATCTTAGAAGGACACGATCTCCAACTAGGCTGGCATGGCTTCCTCTGGGAGGGAAAGACTAAATCCCACTCCTACTTTCAGAGACATATAATAAGGGATGCTTTGTTTAGGGTCTGGGGAAAAAAAAACCAGTACCTGACAATCCCAAGCTGGTTATCAACCATGGAGGCAATGACATATCCATTTACTATAGACCTTAGTAAAATGGTAAGATACGCAGACCTCTTAGATGAAAACGGAGAACTAAAATCAGTACAAGATCTGAAAGCACAGGGAATAAATATGGAATGGTGGCCATACCTACAAATTAAAACAAGATTTAAAAAAGATCGGGAACAATACGGAATATATGAGACACAAGTGGAATTAGATAAAATATTACTAGGAATGGGAGGAAAAACGATCACTAGATTATATAATTTTCTTTTAAAATATAAAATGGAGGAAGAGACGGTAAAGGAGACAATGATTAGCTGGGGAAGAAATTTTGGCCACAATATAGAGTTAGAAAAATGGGATAAACTGTGGGAAAGAAATTATAAATTTACGAAGGCAGCAGGTTACAAAGAAAATCTCTATAAAAGGTTTTATAGATGGCATTTGCCTCCAGCGAGATTGGCCAAAATGTACCCAAATTTATCCCCTAATTGTTGGAGATGCAATCACAAGCCTGGAACATTTTATCACATGTGGTGGACGTGCCCCAACACAAGGAAGTACTGGTGCAAAATTCGAAAGTGGTTAGAAGAAATTACTGAGCAAAAAATAGAACTCAAACCAGAAGCATTCTTACTAGGACTACTGGATCAAAAATGGACAAACAATCTCAATACATAATCATACATATACTCAAAGCAGCCAGGATTGCCTTCGCACAAAATTGGAAAAAAACTAATACACCCTCAGACTGATGTAGGAAGAGGGAAGGACACAGCCAAGCACTCTAGTGTAGGAAACAGTTTTATTATGCATAATAAAGGACCGAACAAAGAGAAAACAGCTTGTCCGGACCCCGAATGATTATCATAAACAGGGTTTTATACCCCACATTACGTATACAGTTGCTGATGGTTACATTTGACATATATGGTATGATAAGGAACTGAAAAATGCTTCATACAGATATTTGGTTACACTTAATGACAGAAAAGAGAGTTACACGCATCTCAAGAATTGTGCAAACCTTATCACATTCTAACTATTGCAGTTTTAGGCTATCTCAAGACGAAACTACAATCAGGAAAATACTTGAGTGTGCAGAAATGGACAAAATGACAATAGAACTAAAAGAAAGAGAAGAATCGGACTTCTATAATGTTTGGAATAAAATATACAAGTGGCTAGAAATCAAAAGCCAAAACAGGAAATAGAGAATACAAATAGATGGAGATACAAATAATGAATATTACTATAAGCGTTTATACTATTGATGAAAGAAATGTCCTTCTGGGTTCGACTCCAAGTGGGGAAAAAGACACTGGAGACATGGAGGCTGCTTGGAAAGATGGTTTTAATGGTGGACAGGACCGCATGGCTTGAGCCCTGAACAGAAAAGGTGATCACATGCTTCAATGTTGGTGGAGAAGAAGAGAAGGCAAAGGAAAAAGGACTGAAGAAGGGCTTGCAGGGCTTTTTATAATCTGTTCGGCCCCACCTATCTGTTTCCTGTTCCTGTGTAAGAAATGTATTCTGATTGGCTGTCAGACTCACATGGGCCCATGCAAGGGCAACCCTCTAGGCTGAGTTTTGAATCCAGGTTTGGTTGAATTCTCAGATGCCATGTGGTCAGTTGAGTAAAGGCTTATATTATCATGCCTTCATTCCCATCCCCCTGGAGCTGAAGGGGAGAACTCTTTATTATGTAAAGTGGACTAGCTTGGCCTTCTTAATGGCCCATTGATAAAGTGAGGATGGACAGGAAGCTGCAGGAATTTACTTTGTGTTTAAAATGTGTTTCTCCCTTTTTCACATCCAGGAAAATATAATATTCTGCCTTTTCAATATTTCCTAGGATATTTCATTTTTCTGGGAGAGGGCTGGGTGATAACTTCCTACACTATGCTTGTTACATCATAGGACAAAGCTATAGTGTTGCAGAAAATGACAGGCTTAGACTTCTCAGGATACAGGAAAAGTTTATTTGGCAGCCAGGTTCAGAAAGCAAGCACATAGCTAGCATTGGAAATTCTGAACAATCTTTATTATCGAAGCACGCATTCTTATACATTCTCAAAGACAGTGTAACACGGAAACACTTAACTTATTTCTTATTGGTTACCTTGGGGAAAAAGCCCTATAAGGAGATGGGGGTCTTACTTCTCCTTTTGTTACAGGTAAGGGCTACGTTTCATTAACGAACTTTATTTGAACCTTGTGGTTTTGGACTTTTGACATAGGGACTTTTACTGGAACATGTTGTGGTTGAGGGCTGATGACATTTCCCTGTCCCTTTAAGCAAGTTTCCAACTGTCCCTTTTATGCCACGTCTTCATTCTTATATTTTTAATCCATATTTTATTCCACTTTATTTCCCCCCTTCTAGACTCTATTAAGGCCCACAATTGAGTCTAGCCTGTTAGATTAACAATATAAGCATGCAGAATACAGAATAGCAGAAAAAGCAAGGATACAAGAATACACATCTTAGGGCTTATCTTCCAAAATCACTTTCTCTACTTCTAAGAGGGCAATTTGAATATAGGAACTAGTATCTGAGACTTCATCTTCCTTGAGGGTATGTGGAATTAGGCTTTCCATTAACATTAATTACTTTTCACCCTGTGTTTCCTTTACAGACCTCATAGTTGTTTAAGCAAGGGTATTATGCAGGGGAGGAAGGCTAAACTTGTGATTCCACATAATAAAAGAAATAGCATTTGCTTGATCCAACCTGTTCCCGGTAGCCAAGAGAACCACACATCTGTTCCTTGTACTTTTTTGACCAATAGAGGAAGCTCAAACTAGTTCTTGGACCATCCCCCAGACTTTCCCTGATCTATTCATATGAAAACAGTAAGCTTTTTCACATAAGAAGACTCCATTTTCCCCTACACACAGTCCTATGTTCATAGAAAAAGGCATGGGCTCACAGGTTCTTTTCATTAGTCCAGACCTGTAAGGTTCCTGCCAAGTACATACCAGTTAGGGGCTGTAATGGAACTTCTTGGTTAGGGTCCATTTGCCTATCCCTGAGAACTGGTCCTTCAAAGAGATGGTGGGAACTGGTGTTTCCAGGGGGAAAATGAACACAAAATCCCATGGTGGATTGTATTGAAAGCCAAACGGGAAGGCGGGGTGGCTGGAATGGCCTTGGGGCAGCTTCCAGTGGTCAGATTCCCTTCCCATCGATTAAAAACAAGTGGAGGTTGGAGCGAGAAAGTGACCCTCTGTTGGAAGAGCTTCTGAGCAGAGGGAGACATGCTGTGAGTCAATTTCACATCTACAAGGGTTTTCCTGGGGGCAAGGTACATTTCAGATGGGCATTGTTCCTCTGATAGTCACTTCACAGGAATGCCAGGTTCTTGATATCGTTTGATGTACAAGAACTATCTTAAGCTTTCTTCTTCTTGTTGTTGTTGTTTTCAAAGATCTTGCTCAACTGAAATAGCATGATAAGGTAAAGATCCAGCAGACAGACACAACCAGTATTTTTGACCCAGGGCAGGATCAGACTGATTGATTAAGCTTTGACCTAATTCCAGCACTTTTTTTCTGTTCCCCTTTTCTCAATTGTTGCAGGGGTCTGTTTTCCCTATGCTTTGCCCTTTTTCTTACAGGGTTTGTCAAATAATTGACTTTAGGTGTTGGGATTGGCTTACGGTTCTGTCCCCAAGCATAAATGATGCATTGTTGGCGGAAGCAGACCTGTACCACATCCTGTAACTTGATTCCACCCTGTTCTTCGGGATTTATAGCATCCACGGATCTTTTTTTTCAAGAGCAAGGGGGGGTTGCTCGGATATTTTCACAACATTCAAAACGTTATCACTTAACAAGCTCATTGCCAATAACAGCCAGAGCCACAAAAGGCTCATAATTGTCCCTCACGCAAAACTTCTCCTAACACAATTCTTTTATCCTACTGAATCACCATGTCAGGGAGAAGGCAGGGGTTATATATAGTTTAAGGAATGGCAATATCAGCTTTGGGCAATCCACAAAACCAAATCTTATTTGCTAAACATATCACCCACAATCCAAAAACTCCTATTATACTGCAAAGAACCCATTCCCACAGTTCCTCAAACATAAGTGTCATCAGATGATTCGGTTCCTCTTGATTACAATTAATGATCTTAGCCTCAGCACTGTCTTCCTCTGGAGGGGACAATTCCTGAGGGATGAATATGCAATACAACAAATAAGTACATTCACTAAAGCGAGAGATAGTACAGTTATGACTATGAATACTTGGCTTGCCATTTCCTGACAGGTGCTCACACTTTCTAATACATCTTATATCTAATAAATGAAACGTTGTCTTCCTCCTCCAAATCTTCAGCCATACGTCGAGAAGTCAGCTTCCAAGTGTGACTTCAGTAGGGCTTCTTCTGCCCCGTAAGAGCTTACCCGTTACCGGTAGGGAAGCTTATAGGAGGCGTTTCTTTAAGCATATCACTAGAGGAAGGGCTTCTTCCTCTGCTCCCAATACTCATCAGCAGCTGGCTTAACTTGAGTCCAGTGAATCCAAAGCTTGGATTCCAACACTTTTGCTGCAAGTGGAGAACACATGACCACAGTATATGGGCCCTTCCATCTAGGTTTCAAATTCTTCCCTTTCCAGTGTTTTACCACACTCTGTCCCCCACCTGAATATTATGACTGGAAGTTGTTAAAAATGGTGGGGGTAAGGGAGACACAATACTGTTGGATTACTTGTATTTACTTATTCAATTCTCCCACCATTTGATTCACCCATGAGGACCCCAATTGTCCTAGGTCCCTTATATTATTTTTCAAATTATGGCTTATAACTGGTGGCCATCCAAACATCATTTCAAAAGGAGATAAATTAAGTTCTTTACATGGAGTACATCACACAGAGCAGAGAGCTAAGGGTAAGGCATCAAAACATACCTTATCTTTTCCTTAACAGTGCAATTCACACATTTGCTTAATTTCTTTCCTGAGGCAGTTAAAAGACCTCTTTCCCTATAATCAGCAGTATTGATATGCAAAGTAAGGAAAGCATACAGAGTCAGTTCAGATGTTCACCCTTTCATTCTTTGTTCTTTCTAATGCACAAATTAAAGCCCACAATTCTGCCACTTGGGCACTGGTGCCTTTTGGGAGAGGTCCACTCTCAAAGACTTGGGCAAGGGAGACTGCATAATGTTCTCCCATAGTAATGAAGCTTGATCCAAGCTATAGTCTGCATATTTCAACGGCACGTCAGTTAAGTCTGGTCTGCATGAAAACTGATTCTCAATGATTCTCATACAATTATACTCAATTTCGGGTCCTGGTATTGGCAAAAGGGTGGCAGGGTTTAGGGCATTTGTTTGCTTCAAGGTCACTTGTGGATTTTGAGTCAGGAGTCCCTGATATTTGTAAATTCTAGGGTTTGTTAACCACAAATGTCCCTTTGTTTCTAAAATCCCTTGAATTGCATGGCTGGTATAGATAGTGGTGGGCTGTCCGAAAGTTAATTTATTAGCTTCCTCCATCAGGAGGGCAGTTGCGGCTAGAATTTTTAGACAATGGGGCCATCCCTTTGCAACATAGTCCAACTGTTTGGATAGATAAGCGATCGGTTGCTGCCAGCTTCCCTTTTCCTGTGTCAGGACTCCCAGAGCAGTGTTGCCTTTTGAATCCACAAAAAGATTAAAAGGTTTTTCCAAATTGGGGAGCCCCATTACCGGAGCTTGAGATAATTCTGCTTTTAGAGCTTCAAATGCCCATTTTTGTTCCAGCCCCCAAATGAAGGGTTCCTTTTTACCCCCTTCGTGGAGATATACAAAGGTTTGGCCAAAAGAGCGAAATTTGGAATCCAGATTCTGCAATATCCAGCTGCACCTAAAAATCCTCGCAACTCTTTCCTGTTTGTTGGTTCCGGAATTCGGCAAATAGCCTCCTTTCGCTCATGTCCTATTGCTCTTTGTCCCTGACTTATGGAATATCCCAAGTATTTAACTTGGGTTTTTACTAATTGTGCCTTTTTCCTGGAGGCCCGATATCCCTTTTCCATTAATAGATGGAGTAATTGGTTGGTATTTTTCCAACAAGTTTCCTTCGTCTGTCCTGTCACTAAGATATCGTCTACGTATTGGAGTAGTACATCTCCGGTTTCACAAGGCTGGAAATTTTCCAAGTCGGAGGCCAAGGCTTCACCAAAAAGGGTAGGTGAGTTTTTGAAACCTTGGGGAAGCCGAGTCCAAGCGTATTGCCTCTTACGACCTGTTAAGGGATCCTCCCATTCAAACGCAAACAGTTTTTGACTGTCCCTGTGTACTGAGATGGTGAAGAAGGCATCTTTTAAATCTACCACTGAAAACCAAGTAGCTGAGGCTGGAATCAGACTCAAAAGAGTATATGGATTGGGGACAATGGCATGTACAGTTACCGTGGCGATGTTCAAAATTCTCAGGTCTTGAACTGGCCTGTAAGAGCCATCTGGTTTTGGTATGGGCAAAATTCGGGTATTCCAGGGAGACTGTATTGTTCTCAGAATGCCAGCTTCCAAATATTTGACAATATGGTCCTGAATTGCCTGCGTAACGGAGCGGGGATAACTTTTCTGTCTCAGGCGGACAGGCACAGCTAGAGGCTTCACTTGTATAATTATAGGTGCATGATGAGATGCGTGGCCGGGGGGGTTGTCTTCCGCCCAAAGTTTAGGTACTTTAAATTCCTGCCAGGTATCGGGGATCTGGTCATCTTGAATTACCATCACTCGCCATATCTCATCTGGGGGGTGCCTCATTGTTAGAGCCATTTTATCTTCCTCAAAGGACAGTGTAGCTCCCATTTTGCATAGGATATCATGACCCAAAAGAGGGACTGGGCATTCAAGCATGTCTTGGGACATTCTTGTAGCCAGTGGCCTTTTCTTTTTTCTTACACCAATTACATCAACCTCTGCTTTGGGCTTTGGAATTATTTGACAATGCAACTGTCAGCAATTCAGCTTTACTTTGCATCCTGTCATCTCTCTTTCTTTCTTCTACTTTTCACAAAGACCTTTCATGCGATTTCCATTTTATTCAATCCACATAGACCTACATGCACAAATAGCCTGAAACAACACTTTCAGACCTGGGGAAGAGTCTGTCCCTTTAAATCTCCAATTTTCTTTCCTTGGGAAACATGTGGGTCTTCTCCAAGCATGGGAAAACTTAGAGATTAAAACTTTAAATCCTACTGTTTCCCACAACTTCAAGTCCAAGCTGAGAAGCTTACTTATTTTGCCCGCTGGTCAAACATATCAAAATCAATTGAACGCCATTCAATTCTACATGTTATTAGTATAGATATACACCTAAGAATTACATCAAATTAATCAAGTCCAATTACCTAGATCTTCCTATTCAATAGGCTTTACCTTTTTATGACCTGCTACATTTCTTACTTTTGCTCGAAGTTATGCCCATTTGTTCTATCTCCTTAAGCACTAGATTGTTAATACCTGTGTCTGCCCTGGGTGTTCCGTTTCTATCTTGACCTCCCAGCCGCGCTGGCATATTTTTAAAGATCAAGATGTATAGAGACAATGTATAGATATGTTTGTCCATACATTGTTTGCATTCAGCCAGGGTTCTAGGTTGGATCTCCCAGCAGCGCTGGCATATTTTTAAAGATCCAGATATATGGAGACTTTCATTAACACATCGTTTGCATCTGGGTGGGGCTCTTGATTCATCTGATGGTGGCCAGAATCTGAGGCCCTATTCAAAGGCACTCCAAATCTTGGCACAATGTCTTTTAGTACACACAAAACCAAGAGATCTCTAAATCTCACTTTCTGGGGAAATTGTGGGGACATCTATTTGCCACACAGCACCCGGGAGCCCTGTAGAAGAACTTCCAAAGGAAGTTTCCATCCTGTCTTTGGGTTGTTTTGTCACAACAGAGACAGGCTGCAGCAATCTGATTAACAGCATGTGTTCCTCTAACTACCGATCCCCGCAACAACCTCCTCGACAATTCTTCCGGCAGGTCCCCTTGCCTCCCACTCTATCTAAGAGCCTTGGCGAGAAAAAATGTGTTTCCTCTTGCCTTTCGAAGTTCCTTCTTATCTGAGGTTTTGAGCCCTTGTATGCTCATTCCACAAATTCAGAGATGCCTTTCCTGGCCCCCCTTTTTTCCCTAATGTCATCTGCAGAGTGACCAATGAAGATACAATACAATACAATAGCAGAGTTGGAAGGGACCTTGGAGGTCTTCTAGTCCAACCCCCTGCCTATACCATTTCAGACAAATGACTATCCAACATCTTCTTAAAGACTTCCAGTGTTGGGGTGTTCACAACTTCTGGAGGCAATTTCTGTTCCACTGATTGATGGTTCTAACTGTCAGGAAGTTTCTCCTCAGTTCTAAGTTGCTTCTCTCTTTGATTAGTTTCCACCCATTGCTTCTTGTTCTACCCTCAGGTGCCTTTGAGAATAGTTTTTGACTCCCTCTTCTTTGTTGCTCTTTTCTGCACTCTTTCTAGAGTCTCCACATCTTTTCTACATCGTGGTGACCAAAACTGAATGCAGTATTCCAAGTGATCTTTATTCTATCCCTCTGTTTATGCAGCCTAGAAATGTGTTGGCTTTTTTTGGCAGCTGCTGCACACTGCTGGCTCATATTTAAATGGTTGTCCACTAGGACTCCAAGATTCCTTTCATAGTTACTAATGTTGAGCAAGGTACTTGTGCATTTCATTTTTGTTGCCTAAATGTAGAACCTTACTCTTTTCACCATTGAATTTCATTTTATTAGATAGTGGCCAATGTTCAAGTTTGTCAAGATCCTTCTGTATCTTTAGCCTATCTTCTGGAGATCATATTGACCATTCTCTTATTTTCTTCAACCTCAGGATCTAATGTGGTATATTGCCTGAAGGTTTGATAAATGCATTCTAGGAATTCCCCTGGATTTTCATCCTGTTTCTGTTGAATTTAATAGACCTTCCCTAAATTCTTAACTTTTGTTTGAATCCTAACAAAACTAAGGTCCAATAGTTTTGCAGCTGAATGTACTAGGTTCCTAATCTGGTTCCTTCAGTAACCATGTTCAGTCTGGTTTTTTTTTCATGATCCTTCTGCAAAGGCTTATTCAAAAGACTTATTCTTTTCTCTGTGGTTAATAAAATTTCCATCAGACTTTTTATGTCAGCCCAAGCAGACTGGTGAGTTCAGAAAAATGGATGCAAAAAGGACATGCATCTCATCTGGATTTTCTCTATAAGCAGGAATTTTATTTTTCCAATTACATAAATCAGCCATTGAGAATGGAGCATATATCCAGACCTTACGTAGCTCCCCCTCAGCTTCTGGCAATAAAATTCCCTTAGGGCAATTTGAGTTTTTATCTCAACTGCTCCCTTGGACCAGGTTTGTGGTCCACTTGATCTATCCCTTTGATAACCTTTTTTGGTTTTCTTTCTCCTGGCCCCACCTAATGGGACCGTTTGTTCTTTCTTTTTAACAAAACAAAGAAACACTTAAACACATCATCAAGGCAGGAACTAAATGTTTCGTTGAGACTCTCTCAAAGCTTTTTTCTTTCCTCCTTGAGGCTTTTATAATAGGGGTGAGGGTAATTTCTCTGCCAGAGACTTTTTACTAAAACTCTCTCAAGGCTTTTTTTCCTCAACATGCATTGGAGAGGCGTTCGAGGAACGCTCCCCACCTTCCCATGTTCTATTTCTATGACACTGTCACCGACCTGGGGTGCCGGAATACCACGGTCGCCTTCAGGAACTGCGATGACTTAACCACCCACACAAATCTAGAGCCTCATTAGGATACGCCGGTTCCATTTGGAACGGACGCTATCCCGGGCTCAGGGAGGTGATCAGGCCCCCTCTTCCACTCCTAACCGAGTGGGTCCACAATTCTTTTAATACTTGCCTGCAGGCGTCTTCTTTCTCAGCCGGCGTAAATTTTATTAACTTGTCCTGATCCTGGTCAGATCCTTGGATCGGTGGTGTCCTCCGGATGTAGGAAGTTAGCACCCACCCTTCTCCTAGTAAATGAAATATTTTAGGAAATATTAAAAGGGCAGAAAATTTCCCCCCAAAAGGGAGGCAGAAACTCAGCCCCCCCCCCACCTTTGTCAATGGGCCATTCTACATAACAAAGATCTACCTCCTTCAGGCAGAGCCATAATAGGAATCCCAAAGCCTTTTCACTACATCATCACCTAGCAACAGCTCAACCAAGCCTGGGAGACAGACAGTCTACAGTTAGCTAAGACCCCCACCCCCTGGGAATCTGACAGCCAATGGGATACATTTCTTACACAGGAACAGGAAGCTCTAAGGTGGGGCCCAAGAGAGGGTATGAAACTCAGGCTCTCTCAGCATCTCAATAATAATACAATAATACAATAGTAGAGTTGGAAGGGACCTTGGAGGTCTTCTAGTCCAACCCCCTGCCTAGGCAGGAAACCCTATACCGTTTCAGAAAAATAGCGATCCAACATCTTCTTAAAGACTTCCAGTGTTGGGGCATTCACAACTTCTGGAGGCAAGCTGTTCCACTGATTAATTGTTCTAACTGTCAGGAAATTTCTCCTCAGTTCTAAGTTGCTTCTCTCCTTGATTAGTTTCCACCCATTGCTTCTTGTTCTATACTCAGGTGCATTGGAGAACAGCTTGACTCCCTCTTCTCTGGGGCAACCCCTGAGATATTGGAACACTGCTATCATGTCTCCCCTAGTCCTTCTTTCTCTTAAACTAAACATACCCAGTTCCTGCAACCGTTCTTCATATGTTTTAGTCTCCAGTCCCCTAATCATCTTTGTTGCTCTTCTCTGCACTCTTTCTAGAGTCTCCACATCTTTTTTACATCGTGGCGACCAGAACTGAATGCAGTATTCCAAGTGTGGCCTTACCAAGGCATTATAAAGTGGTATCAACACTTCACGTGATCTTGATTCTATCCCTCTGTTGATGCAGCCTAGAACTGTGTTGGCTTTTTTGGCAGTTGCTGCACACTGCTGGCTCATATTTATTTTATCTCTTCATATTTTATCTCTTCCCTTTTTTCTTCAAGATCTTCAAGGCATGTGATCCCCCTTTCCCCCCAGGACCTCAAACCATGTGGTTCTGTCCACCATTAAAAACCATCTGTGAGATAAAAACCCAATTATCAAATCCTCACAACACAGAGACAAGTCTGGTTCACAATTCAAAAAGGGTTATTTACAGAAAAATAAAAGGCGTTTGCAAAGGCGGCCTCCGAGTCTCTTCCCAAGTGGATCGAGTACAAGGAGAGCAAAGAATAGTATTCAAACAATACATTTTATAGATTCTACACCTAAGAAACTCTCCCCTTCCTGCTCATTCATTTACATCATTTCTTTCATCATTCCATATTCTAAAGGGTCAATTTGACAATTTATTGAGAGGCCCCTATCCCTTATTTGGTTTTTTTTCTGGTGCCTTTCTTCTGAGCAGATGGCTTCCTATCTAACGTGTATGTAGGTGCCTGTAAACGGCTTGAAATAACAAAGGTTATCTTGTCCTGTTTACTGAACACATTTTGTGGTTAGCAAAAGCACAGTAACTTATTACACATTTTATGCAAGAATATAATGGCTTATACATTTAACATTGTAAAAGAATAGAAAAGTAACCTAACATTTTATAAAAGAGTAACTTAATATCATTTCCTTCAATCCTCACTTTTTCTCTTCTTAGTAACTTACTCTTTTATGCATGCATTTTTTCTATCTACAATAATTCATAATGTCCTAACTTCCTTAGGTTCATATGGAAGCAGGTTTTTACATTCAGAGTCCTCCATCTCCATCCCCTGCTTCCCCACTTTCATTATTAGCATAGTCTCGTTCTTTCCATTTGTGATTGATGTAGTTATTAAGGTCATACTGCTCATTGTCCTTTTTATTAACATTTGTATGAGAGGAATCAAGCATGGCAAAAACATGATAGCTAGGAATCCTAATATTACAAATCTTGCTAACTCTTTTCAATTTGAAAACCACCCACCAAACCAATCATTTACCCCATTTAAAGTTAGCCCTTTCCAGGTTTGGACGGGCTAGCTTTATCATTCAGTCTGTAATTTCCTTTACTACTTTCCCACTCTCATCTATTTCAATACAACAATTACTCAAGTTAAATTTTCCACACACACCTCCTTTTTCTAGCTAGTAAATAATTGAAAACTAATCTAGTCTCCGAGGTGGGGTGTGGGAGGAGTCACTGAATGGGTATTGTTATGGCCCAATTGCCTGGAGACTGAGGTGAATTTGAGGACACTCCCTCTGTTCCTCCTGGTGACTCCCCAGATTAACCTCAGTCTTCAACCTAACAGGAGCTATTCAGTGACTCTCCAGAATTTTTTAATTTTATTTTAATTTTCCTTTACCTTTGCGATTGGGAATTTTTGCCTCATTTTTGTTTCGTCGTCTCCTCCTACCTCCTCCTGCTGCGCCCTACCTGCTGAAGCACGAGCTACGCTCGCTGCTGCCTTGCAGACCCCGAGCCGCCGGCACCCGGTGGAGGGGGGGTCACACAGACCTCATGCGCCGCAGCCGTTTAAACAGCAAGGGAAACGGCTCCGGAGGACTACAGAGGAACGAGGCACGGTAAGGAGCGGTCCCGCCGGAACTTCCTCAAGGCGATTGGGCCGCGTGATCAGTGGTCACCATTTTGAGCACGTGGGTGCATGCGCGAGACGTGGAGGCATACTGATATCAGTCGCCGCATCGCCTCAGCACCGAGCAGCAGCAGAACAACTCTTTGGGCTTCAACTCCGCCGTCTATCCGTGGACAACCTAGCCCAGATCAGTGCCCAGGTCTCTTTCAGCCCACGGATTGGCGGGTGAGGAAGAAGAGCGCGGATCCGAAGGAGCACCGGATCCGCGACTAGAGAGACCAATCTTTGAGAGAGGAGGTGGTGAGAGTGAGAGAACACCTAACCGTGAGTACTGCAATGGCGGAGGCCACCAGAAGCAAGAGAGCGGCCGCCCCAGACTCACCAAGGGGTTCAGACCCAGGCGAGGGAACCTCTCGGGAGGTAGGCCCTGGGTCTAGAGGGAGATCGCTTCCCAGGAAGTGCTCCTCCAAGTCATCCAGGAGAGAGAGGCCCAGGCAGGAGGCCCCCCTAACCAGTGTGACTGGAGGGAGGATTAGAGATACCATCAGCCCCTCCCCAGCCAGGTCGCGTTCCCCCCACAGGCCCCCTCCCCTAGCTGAGGAGCCTGGCTCTCCAGGCCCAGGGAGAGACTCCAGGGAGAGTAGCCCTTTGTCCCCTCCCTTATCGCCTTCCCACTCTCCTAGGGCGAGAGGGGATCCCTTTGGGCGCAGGGCAGAGCCATCCAGGCGACGTTTGGCTCCCTCTTCTCCTGGCTTCAGGCATGGCAGGGAGCCCCCTACCCTCTCCCCTGCCTATCCAGAGCTCCCTGAGAGTTTCCAGAGTGTGTTAGCCAAGGCCATTGCGGATGGCATTGCCTCAGGCATGCAGCACCAATTCCAGGGAGCCAGGCACCAGTCTACTTGTGGGGCCCCACGAGAGCACACTGACCAACCTGAGGCCTCAACCTCCAGGGAGACCAAGGCCTCCTCACCCTCCACTGCCAGCAAAGGCTCAGAGTCCGAAGGGGAGGACCAGAAGGATTTGGGTTTCTCAGATGAGGAGGAGGCCCCAAGCCCAGAGGTACCCACCATCACAGGCTTATTCCCTCCTGCTCTATTTAGTTCCTTGCTGCGCAAGGCCAAGGCCATCGCAAACCTGGACCCCCCACCACCAGTGGCAAATCAGAGCTCAGCTACTCCTGGCACGAGTGGGGGGAACAAGAAGAAGTAGCAGGGCCCCTTTTATAGGCCCCAGGTAGAGAAGGAGGAGATTCCCACACCAGACCTCTTCCTGGAGGTCCTTAAGTCCCAGTGGTCCAAACCGGGTTCCTTCCCCACGCCAGGGAGTAATGATGGTCGGTTCTGTTAGGTATTAGCATATATCGTCGTAAGTCTCCACTCAGGTCCGCCGCTAGGGCGGGAACAAGGGGTTGTTCTGATTGGACGGGAGGTGTACCCGATCCCTATAAAAGGGGATACCTTAGACCGCAAGCTAAGCTGGATCACTACTACTACTACTAAATAAAGAGCTGTTGTCACAATTGTCCGGAGTCTGTTCTCTCGTTGCCCGAATCTAACATTGGCGACGAAGGTGGGATCGAGAGACAGATAGGACGAAGAAGCTACCTCCAGGATCCAAGGATTCAATCCAGCCCCGGAATTCGGCGGAAGTTCCGGCAGCCATCTCAGCGCGGCAAATTCGAACGCAGACAAGATGGCGATGCACGCCCCTCCAGCTCCATACGACCCAATCGCCGAGCATTGGGAATCCTACATGCTGAGGTTCGAGTGTTTCCTCGAGGCAAACGATTACACGGGAGTACCGGACTCTCGGAAAAAGAATATGTTCCTGAGCTACTGTGGTCGAGAGGTCTTCGAAACGGCCAGAGATCTTTCCGAGCCAACCCCCATACAGGCGGTATCATGGACGGCGCTACAACAGATATTGCAAACACATTACGCGCCAAAACCTTCCCGACACGTTCGCCGCCAGGAATTCAACACGAGGAACCAGAAGGCGGGAGAATCAATCAACCAATATGTTGCAGCACTTCGGAAAGCAGCAACGCATTGCGAGTTCAGGGATCTGGACGAGCAAATCCTGGCGCGCCTCATATGCGGGTTGAGAGACATTTCCTTGCAGAAACGGTTGTTGGCCAAACCCAACCTAAGCCTGCAAATCGCGCTCGATGAGGCGAGAGCTTCTGAATCAGCGGACAGATCTTCCGAGACAATACAACGCTGATACAGCGCGATCCAGACCGGAGCCAGACACGCCAGAGTACATTATGAGGCCGCCGATCAAGAGGTCGAGGACAGCGAGTTCGAAGACAGCCATCGAATGCGGAGCAGTCACGCAAGACCGGTGGAAAAAACCGAATTCCGTTTGCCACCATGTGCAAGTTGCGGAGGGAACCACCCCCGGTCTACCTGTCGTTTCAGAAACGTTGTTTGCTCGCATTGCGACAAACTTGGGCACATCGCACGAGTGTGCCGGAGCGAAGTCCCTGCCTCACAATGGCAGCCTCCGTTGTACCGCCGACAGAAGCCCAACCCAGGGGCTTGGCGGAAAAACAAAGGGCGCCCAGAGAGAGAATCGAGGGAGTTAACCGAGAGAGAATACACACAAAGAGCTGAAAGGGCGTATTACCAGAGAGCCGAGAGAGAGTATCCCCAGGATACTGATGCCGAGAGAGAGTTGACCCAGAGAGAACCAATGCGAACCTATCTCACAACGATAGGTCAGGTCCGCACCAAGCGGCCTAAAAAGCTGAAAAGAGTCTGGGGGCGATGTGGCAGAGTAGTTTGGGTGAAGTCGGTCCAGGTGAGACCGTAAACGGCGGCCCATGAGGAGTTCAGTGGGACTCCTACCCATCGTGGCGCTAGGGGTGATATGCTGGATTAGTAGGTAATGATCAATTCGTGTTTGCCAATCACCTGGGCCCATCCTAGCGAGGGCCTCTTTTGCAGATCGCACCATTCTCTCCGCCTGTCCGTTCGAAGCCGGATGGAATGGCGCGACAAGGGCATGCCGAATTCCCTGACCTGCTAAGTACGTTTCGAATTGCATGGCCGTGAACTGGGGCCCGTTGTCGGAAACCAGGAGGTCGGGCATGCCGTGAGTGGCGAAAAGCCGCCGTAGTACCTTAATGACTGCCTCTGCCGTGATTGAAGTCATTAGGACTACTTCCAACCATTTGGAGTATGCATCCACAACTATTAGAAACGTTTGCCCTTGGACTGGCCCTGCAAAATCAATGTGTATTCGCGACCAGGGTGCTTTCGGTTTGTCCCATTCCGTGGCGGGCGCTTCAGGGGGTGCTGGTCTGGATTCTTGGCACGGATCGCAAGTGGCTACCCATTCCTCTATCTCTTTGTCCATGTTTGGCCACCAAACGTAACTCCTAGCTAACGCTTTCATCCGTACGATCCCCGGATGCCCAACATGTAACGCTTCTAAGACATTTCTCCGCAATGCGTATGGAACAACAACTCGATCCCCCCACAATAAACAACCCTGTAAAACCGACAGTTCATCGCGTTTTGACCAAAACAGTTTGAATTCGGGTCCCACATTTCCCTTGGGCCATCCCCTCCATCCCCAAGTCTGTACCTGCCTGATTACATTGTCCTTAGCAGAAAACCTAGCAATGTCCACAGAAGAGACTGGTCCTGAGTCCAAATAGTCAATCAATAAAACCGGTATCTCGGGAGTGGGGTCTGTTAATAGTTCTGGAAGTGGGCAACGGCTGAGTGCGTCAGCGTGCCCTAGTGTGGAACCCGGTCGGTGTATCAGTTTGTAGGAATACGCAGCCAGGAAAACAGTCCACCTGGTCATGCGCGGGGAGAGTGAGACCGGTGTGGGGCGGTTTCCCGCCAAAAGACACAGCAGTGGTTTGTGGTCTGTGATGAGTTCGAAATCGCGGCCGTAGAGATACTCGTGGAAACGTTTGACTCCTGCCACAGCGGCTAACGCTTCCCTGTCCATCTGGCTGTAGTTTCTTTCAGCCGATGATAAGGTCCTTGAGTAGAATGCGATGGGTGCTTCGTTTCCGTTTGGCATTCTGTGGCTGAGGACTGCGTCGACGCCGAAAGGTGATGCGTCGCAGGTTAAAATCAGTGGTAGAGTTTGGCTGTATTGGATGAGTAACGAGTCGGTCGTGAGCAGGCGCTTGACTGCGGCGAAAGCTGCTGCCTCGGGGCGTCCCCATGTCCATTTCACGTTCTTGGCGAGGAGTCGATGTAGCGGTTCAGCGACGGTAGCTTTCTGTCTTAGAAAAACGCTGTAGAAGTTAAGAAGTCCGAGGAATGCCTGCAACTCGGTCTGATTTCGTGGTGTGGGGGCGTCCTGGATCGCCTTAATTTTCTTCGATGTTGGATGTATACCCAGTCCATCAATTCTATACCCCAGGAATTCTACGCTAGGCATGTTAATTTGGCATTTTTCCTTTTTTAGGCGGAGGCCCTCAATCTCTTTATCAATCTTGGGACGGAGCGCATCACCTTTCGGCGTCGACGCAGTCCTCAGCCACAGAATGCCAAACGGAAACGAAGCACCCATCGCATTCTACTCAAGGACCTTATCATCGGCTGAAAGAAACTACAGCCAGATGGACAGGGAAGCGTTAGCCGCTGTGGCAGGAGTCAAACGTTTCCACGAGTATCTCTACGGCCGCGATTTCGAACTCATCACAGACCACAAACCACTGCTGTGTCTTTTGGCGGGAAACCGCCCCACACCGGTCTCACTCTCCCCGCGCATGACCAGGTGGACTGTTTTCCTGGCTGCGTATTCCTACAAACTGATACACCGACCGGGTTCCACACTAGGGCACGCTGACGCACTCAGCCGTTGCCCACTTCCAGAACTATTAACAGACCCCACTCCCGAGATACCGGTTTTATTGATTGACTATTTGGACTCAGGACCAGTCTCTTCTGTGGACATTGCTAGGTTTTCTGCTAAGGACAATGTAATCAGGCAGGTACAGACTTGGGGATGGAGGGGATGGCCCAAGGGAAATGTGGGACCCGAATTCAAACTGTTTTGGTCAAAACGCGATGAACTGTCGGTTTTACAGGGTTGTTTATTGTGGGGGGATCGAGTTGTTGTTCCATACGCATTGCGGAGAAATGTCTTAGAAGCGTTACATGTTGGGCATCCGGGGATCGTACGGATGAAAGCGTTAGCTAGGAGTTACGTTTGGTGGCCAAACATGGACAAAGAGATAGAGGAATGGGTAGCCACTTGCGATCCGTGCCAAGAATCCAGACCAGCACCCCCTGAAGCGCCCGCCACGGAATGGGACAAACCGAAAGCACCCTGGTCGCGAATACACATTGATTTTGCAGGGCCAGTCCAAGGGCAAACGTTTCTAATAGTTGTGGATGCATACTCCAAATGGTTGGAAGTAGTCCTAATGACTTCAATCACGGCAGAGGCAGTCATTAAGGTACTACGGCGGCTTTTCGCCACTCACGGCATGCCCGACCTCCTGGTTTCCGACAACGGGCCCCAGTTCACGGCCATGCAATTCGAAACGTACTTAGCAGGTCAGGGAATTCGGCATGCCCTTGTCGCGCCATTCCATCCGGCTTCGAACGGACAGGCGGAGAGAATGGTGCGATCTGCAAAAGAGGCCCTCGCTAGGATGGGCCCAGGTGATTGGCAAACACGAATTGATCATTACCTACTAATCCAGCATATCACCCCTAGCGCCACGACGGGTAGGAGTCCCACTGAACTCCTCATGGGCCGCCGTTTACGGTCTCACCTGGACCGACTTCACCCAAACTACTCTGCCACATCGCCCCCAGACTCTTTTCAGCTTTTTAGGCCGCTTGGTGCGGACCTGACCTATCGTTGTGAGATAGGTTCGCATTGGTTCTCTCTGGGTCAACTCTCTCTCGGCATCAGTATCCTGGGGATACTCTCTCTCGGCTCTCTGGTAATACGCCCTTTCAGCTCTTTGTGTGTATTCTCTCTCGGTTAACTCCCTCGATTCTCTCTCTGGGCGCCCTTTGTTTTTCCGCCAAGCCCCTGGGTTGGGCTTCTGTCGGCGGTACAACGGAGGCTGCCATTGTGAGGCAGGGACTTCGCTCCGGCACACTCGTGCGATGTGCCCAAGTTTGTCGCAATGCGAGCAAACAACGTTTCTGAAACGACAGGTAGACCGGGGGTGGTTCCCTCCGCAACTTGCACATGGTGGCAAACGGAATTCGGTTTTTTCCACCGGTCTTGCGTGACTGCTCCGCATTCGATGGCTGTCTTCGAACTCGCTGTCCTCGACCTCTTGATCGGCGGCCTCATAATGTACTCTGGCGTGTCTGGCTCCGGTCTGGATCGCGCTGTATCAGCGTTGTATTGTCTCGGAAGATCTGTCCGCTGATTCAGAAGCTCTCGCCTCATCGAGCGCGATTTGCAGGCTTAGGTTGGGTTTGGCCAACAACCGTTTCTGCAAGGAAATGTCTCTCAACCCGCATATGAGGCGCGCCAGGATTTGCTCGTCCAGATCCCTGAACTCGCAATGCGTTGCTGCTTTCCGAAGTGCTGCAACATATTGGTTGATTGATTCTCCCGCCTTCTGGTTCCTCGTGTTGAATTCCTGGCGGCGAACGTGTCGGGAAGGTTTTGGCGCGTAATGTGTTTGCAATATCTGTTGTAGCGCCGTCCATGATACCGCCTGTATGGGGGTTGGCTCGGAAAGATCTCTGGCCGTTTCGAAGACCTCTCGACCACAGTAGCTCAGGAACATATTCTTTTTCCGAGAGTCCGGTACTCCCGTGTAATCGTTTGCCTCGAGGAAACACTCGAACCTCAGCATGTAGGATTCCCAATGCTCGGCGATTGGGTCGTATGGAGCTGGAGGGGCGTGCATCGCCATCTTGTCTGCGTTCGAATTTGCCGCGCTGAGATGGCTGCCGGAACTTCCGCCGAATTCCGGGGCTGGATTGAATCCTTGGATCCTGGAGGTAGCTTCTTCGTCCTATCTGTCTCTCGATCCCACCTTCGTCGCCAATGTTAGATTCGGGCAACGAGAGAACAGACTCCGGACAATTGTGACAACAGCTCTTTATTTAGTAGTAGTAGTAGTGATCCAGCTTAGCTTGCGGTCTAAGGTATCCCCTTTTATAGGGATCGGGTACACCTCCCGTCCAATCAGAACAACCCCTTGTTCCCGCCCTAGCGGCGGACCTGAGTGGAGACTTACGACGATATATGCTAATACCTAACAGAACCGACCATCATTACTCCCTGGCGTGGGGAAGGAACCCGGTTTGGACCACTGGGACTTAAGGACCTCCAGGAAGAGGTCTGGTGTGGGAATCTCCTCCTTCTCTACCTGGGGCCTATAAAAGGGGCCCTGCTACTTCTTCTTGTTCCCCCCACTCGTGCCAGGAGTAGCTGAGCTCTGATTTGCCACTGGTGGTGGGGGGTCCAGGTTTGCGATGGCCTTGGCCTTGCGCAGCAAGGAACTAAATAGAGCAGGAGGGAATAAGCCTGTGATGGTGGGTACCTCTGGGCTTGGGGCCTCCTCCTCATCTGAGAAACCCAAATCCTTCTGGTCCTCCCCTTCGGACTCTGAGCCTTTGCTGGCAGTGGAGGGTGAGGAGGCCTTGGTCTCCCTGGAGGTTGAGGCCTCAGGTTGGTCAGTGTGCTCTCGTGGGGCCCCACAAGTAGACTGGTGCCTGGCTCCCTGGAATTGGTGCTGCATGCCTGAGGCAATGCCATCCGCAATGGCCTTGGCTAACACACTCTGGAAACTCTCAGGGAGCTCTGGATAGGCAGGGGAGAGGGTAGGGGGCTCCCTGCCATGCCTGAAGCCAGGAGAAGAGGGAGCCAAACGTCGCCTGGATGGCTCTGCCCTGCGCCCAAAGGGATCCCCTCTCGCCCTAGGAGAGTGGGAAGGCGATAAGGGAGGGGACAAAGGGCTACTCTCCCTGGAGTCTCTCCCTGGGCCTGGAGAGCCAGGCTCCTCAGCTAGGGGAGGGGGCCTGTGGGGGGAACGCGACCTGGCTGGGGAGGGGCTGATGGTATCTCTAATCCTCCCTCCAGTCACACTGGTTAGGGGGGCCTCCTGCCTGGGCCTCTCTCTCCTGGATGACTTGGAGGAGCACTTCCTGGGAAGCGATCTCCCTCTAGACCCAGGGCCTACCTCCCGAGAGGTTCCCTCGCCTGGGTCTGAACCCCTTGGTGAGTCTGGGGCGGCCGCTC